>NC_141874.1:126145377-126296892 GCF_056163025.1 Triticum urartu | reverse complement strand
CTTTCGTGAGTCTCTGCTTGTTACCGCGTGCTCCTAATCCACTACGGTTTGGATATTTGATCCGAGGGGCCTCTGGCCTGATAGCACTAACCATCACGTGGGCATACTATGGGCGTTCTGCGTCGTATACATCAGCCGAAGCTTAATAGACGTCAGCGACTGAGAGGCGCGCGCCGGGTTGGACTGGTAAGCACCTACCTTTTTGAAGGAGGTAGCTAGGTCTACTCACCGGCCGCCCACGCAACGTGCAGGAGTTCTCGGGGCGATGGCCCAAGACCCCTGGGGGCATAGGTTTAGTCCGGCGGGCTGGCCTCTCTATTAAGCCTAGGTCGGGTTGCGGCGTATTTTTTGGCCGAGGCCGGGTATGACCTAGGAAAGTGTGTCCGGCCGGAGTTAATCGAGCGTGGTGGGTAAGTTGGTGCACCCCTGCAGGGTAGAAGACATCTATCGATAGCATGTCCTACGGCAACGGACACTTGGAGTTGTATCCCGATCGATACAACTAGAGCTGGATACTTGTGATGAGAAATGGATGGTGATGAGAAATGGATAGTATGGCTCTGGGATTGCTTTCTCCCAGGGAGTCGAGAAAGGATCTTTAGCCGAGGTTGATAACAGTTCTACTACTTTACTTTATGCTACTCTACTCCCTCCTGTTGCTGCAAGATGGTGGGTCCAGAAGATGCTAGTGTTCGATAGGCTAGGCTTTCCCCTTCTCTTCTGGCATTCTACAGTTTAGTCCACAGATACAACCCATTTCCTTTGATACAGATGCATACTTAGTTTAGATCTGATGTATGTCTTGCGAGTACTTTGGATGAGTACTCACGGTTGCTTTGCTACCTCTTTTTCTCCCATACCCGATTGTTACGACCAGATGACGAATCCCAGGAGCCAGACGATGCCACTGATGACTACTACTACCCCGAGGGTGCCTACTACTACATGAAGACCGCCGACGACCAGGAGTAGTTAGGAGGCTCCTAGGCAGGAGGCCTTGCCTTTTCGATCGTTGTTGCTTTTGTGCTAGCCTTCTTAAGGCAAACTTGTCTAACTTATGTATGTACTCAGATATTGTTGCTTCCGCTAACTCTTGTGTATTCGAGCCCTCGAGGCCCCTGGCTTGTAATATAAAGCTTGTATTATTTTAAATTTGTGTCTAGAGTTGTGCTGTGATATCTTCCCGTGAGTCCTTGATCTTGATCGTACACATTTGCGTGTATGATTAGTGTACGGTTGAATCGAGGGCGTCACATCGGGGGTTAGCGGTATTGTATCGGGACCACCGAAAAGTGTCCGGGGGTCCGCCGGGTGGGGCCACCTGCCCCGATGGGCCAAGTGGGCTGAACAAGGGTGGGAACCAGCCCCTAGTGGGCTTGTGCACCCCCCTCCCCAAGGGCCCAAGTCGCCTAGGGTTGAAAACCCTAGGGGGTGGGGGCGCCTCCCACCTAACTTGAGGGGCAAGTCCTGAAGGATATATGCCCCAGAGGCAATAATAAAGTTGTTATTTATATTTCCTTATATCATGATAAATGTTTATTATTCATGCTAGAATTGTATTAACCGGAAACTTAGTACATGTGTGAATACATAGACAAACAGAGTGTCACTAGTTTACCTCTACTTGACTAGCTCGTTGAATCAATGATGGTTATGTTTCCTAACCATAGACATGAGTTGTCATTTGATTAACGGGATCATATCACTAGAGAATGATGTGATTGACTTGACCCATCCATTAGCTTAGCACCATGATCGTTTAGTTTGTTGTTATTGCTTTCTCCGTAACTTATACATGTTCCTGTGACTATGAGATTATGCAACTCCCGAATACCGGAGGTACACTTAGTGTGGTATCAAATGTCACAACGTAACTGGGTGACTATAAAGATGCTCTACAGGTGTCTCCAATGGTGTTTTTTGAGTTGGCATTGATCGAGATTAGGATTTGTCACTCCGTGTATCGGAGAGGTATCTCTGGGCCCTCTGGGTAATGCACATCACTATAAGTCTTGCAAGCAATGTAACTAATGAGTTAGTTACGGGATGTAGCATTACGGAACAAGTAAAGAGACTTGCCAGTAACGAGATTGAACTAGGTATTGAGATACCGATGATCGAATCTCGGGCAAGTAACATACCAATGACAAAGGGAACAACATATGTTGTTCCGCTATTGGTTATTGACCGGAGACGTGTCTCGGTCATGTCTACATAGTTCTTGAACCCGTAGGGTCCGCACGCTTAATGTTTGGTGATGATCATATTGTGAGTTTATGTGTTTTGATGTACCGAAGGTAGTTCGGAGTCTCGGATATGATCACGGACATAACGAGGAGTCTCAAAATGGTCGAGACATAAAGATCGATATATTGGACGACTATATTTGGACATCGGAATGGTTCCGGGTGAGATCGGGCATTTTCCAATGTACCGGGAGGTTACCGGAACCCCCCGGGATGTATATGGGCTTTATTGGGCCATAGTGGGAGAGAGGAGAAGGGAGCAAAGGAGGCCCCCCCAAGCCCAATTCGAATTGGGAGGCGGGCCGGCCCCCCTTTCCTTCCTCCTTCCTCCCCCTTCCTTCTCTCCTAATCCAACTAGGGAAGGGGGGAATCCTACTCCCGGTGGGAGTAGGACTCCCCTTGGGGCGCGCCTAGGAGGCCGGCCCCCTCCCCCTCCTCCACTCCTTTATATACGGGGAGGGGGCACCCCATAGACACACAAGTTGACCATTGATCTTTTAGCCGTGTGTGGTGCCCCCCTCCACCATAATCCACCTCGGTCATATCATAGCGGTGCTTAGGCGAAGCCCTGTTCCGGTAGCATCATCATCACCGTCATCACGCCGTCATGCTGACGAATCTCTTCCCCGACACTCTACTGGATCGTGAGTTCGTGGGATGTCACTGAGCCGAACGTTTGCAGATCGCGGAGGTGTCGTACCTTCGGTGCTAGGATCGGTCGATCGTGAAGACGTACGACTACAACAACCACGTTGTCATAACGCTTCCGCTTACGGTCTATGAGGGTTCGTAGACAACACTCTTCCCTCTCGTTGATATGCATCACCATGATCTTGTGTGTGCATAGGATTTTTTTTTTGAAATTACTGCGTTATCCAACAGTGGTATCAGGGCCAGGTTTATGCATAGATGTTATATGCACGAGTAGAACACAAAGGAGTTGTGGGCGTGGGTATATACATATTGCTTGTCGTCACTAGTTGATTCTTGATTCGGCGGTATTGTTGGATGAAGCGGCCCGGACCGACATTACGCGTACGCTTACGCGAGACTGGTTCTACCGACGTGCTTCGCACACAGGTGGCTGGTGGGTGTCAGTTTCTCCAACTTTAGTTGAATCGGATTCAATGAACATGGTTCTTTCTGAAGATCAAAAAGCAATCACTATACCGCGTTGTGGTTTTTGATGCGTAGGTAAGAACCGTTCTTGCTTAGCCCGTAGCAACCATGTAAAACTTGCAACAACAAAGTAGAGGACGTCTAACTTGTTTTTGCAGGGCATGTTGTGATGTGATATGGTCAAGACATGATGCTAAATTTTATTTTATGAGATGATCATGTTTTGTAACACAATTATCGGCAACTGGCACGAGCCATATGGTTGTCGCTTTATTGTATGAAATACAATCGCCATGTAATTGCTTTACTTTATCACTAAGCGGTAGTGATAGTCGTAGAAGCAATAGTTGGCGAGACAACAACGATGCTTCGATGGAGATCAAGGTGTCAAGCCGGTGACGATGGTGATCATGACGGTGCTTTGGAGATGGAGATCAAAGGAACAAGATGATGATGACCATATCATATCACTTATATTGATTGCATGTGATGTTTATCCTTTATGCATCTTATTTTGCTTAGTTCAGCGGTAGCATTATAAGATGATCTCTCACTAAATTTGAAGGTATAAGTGTTCTCCCTTAGTATGCACCGTTGCTACAGTTCGTCGTGCCGAGACACCACGTGATGATCGGGTGTGATAAGCTCTACGTTCACATACAACGGGTGGAAGCCAGTTTTGCACACACAGAATACTTGGGTTAAACTTGACGAGCCTAGCATATGCAGATATGGCCTCGGAACACTAAGACCGAAAGGTCGAGCGTGAATCATATAGTAGATATGATCAACATAGTGATGTTCACCATTAAAAACTACTCCATCTCACGTGATGATCGGACATGGTTTAGTTGATATGGATCAGGTGATCACTTAGATGATTAGAGAGATGTCTATCTAAGTGTGAGTTCTTAAGTATTTTGATTAATTGAACTTTAATTTATCATGAACTTAGTACCTGATAGTATTTTGCATGTCTATGTTGTTGTAGATAGATGGCCCGTGTTGTTGTTCCGTTGAATTTTAATGCATTTCTAGAGAAAGCTAAGTCGAAAGATGATGGTAGCAACTACATGGACTGGGTCCGTAACTTGAGAATTATCCTCATTGCTGCACAGAAGGATTACGTCCTGGAAGCACCTCTAGGTGACAAACCCGCTGCAGGAGCAATGCCAGATGTTGTGAACACTTGGCAGAGCAAAGCTGATGACTACTCGATAGTTCAGTGTGCCATGCTTTACGACTTAGAACCGGGACTTCAACGACGTTTTGAATGTCATGGAGCATATGAGATGTTACAGGAGTTGAAGTTAATATTTCAAGCAAATGCCCGGATTGAGAGATATGAAGTCTCCAATAAGTTCTACAGCTGCAAGATGGAGGAGAATAGTTCTGTGAGTGAACATATACTCAGAATGTTTGGGTACCACAACCACTTGACTCAACTGGGAGTTAATCTTCCTGATGATAGTGTCATTGACAGAGTTCTTCAATCACTGCCACCAAGCTACAAGAGCTTCGTGATGAACTATAATATGCAAGGGATGGATAAGACGATTTCGGAGCTCTTCGCAATGGTAAAGGCTACAGAGGTAGAAATTAAGAAGGAGCATCAAGTGTTGATGGTCAACAAGACCACCAGTTTCAAGAAAAAGGGTAAAGGGAAGAAGGGGAACTTCAAGAAGAACAGCAAGCACGTTGCTGCTCAAGTGAAGAAACTCAAGTTTGGACCTAAGCCCGAGACTGAGTGCTTCTACCGCAAAGGAACTGGTCACTGGAAGCGGAACTGCCCCAAGTATTTGGCGGAGAAGAAGGATGGCAAAGTGAAAGGTATATTTGATATACATGTTATTGATGTGTATCTTACTAATGCTCGCAGTAGTGCCTGGGTATTTGATACTGGTTCAGTTGCTAACATTTGCAACTCAAAACAGGGGCTATGGATTAAGCAAAGATTGGCTAAGGACGAGGTGACGATGCGCGTGGGAAATGGTTCCAAAGTCGATGTGATCGCCATCGATAGGCTACCTCTACATCTACCTTCGGCATTAGTTTTAGACCTAAATAATTGTTATTTGGTGCCAGCGTTGAGCATGAACATTATATCTGGATCTTGTTTGATGCGAGACAGTTATTCATTTAAATCACAGAATAATGGTTGTTCTATTTATATGAGTAATATATTTTATGGTCATGCACCCTTGATGAGTGGTCTATTTTTACTAAATCTTGATAGTAGTGATACACATGTTCATAGTATTGAAGCCAAAAGATGCAGAGTTGATAATGATAGTGCAACTTATTTATGGCACTGCCATTTAGGTCATATTGGTGTAAAGCGCATGAAGAAACTCCATTCTGATGGACTTCTGGAATCACTTGATTATGAATCACTTGGTACTTGCGAACCATGCCTGATGGGCAAGATGACTAAAACTCCGTTCTTCGGAACAATGGAGCGAGCAACAGAGTTATTGGAAATCATACATACTGATGTATGTGGTCCAATGAACATTGAAGCCCGCGGCGGATATCGTTATTTTCTCAGCTTCACACATGATTTGAGCAGATATGGGTATATCTACTTAATGAAACATAAGTCTGAAACATTTGAAAAGTTCAAAGAATTTCAGAGTGAAGTGGAAAATCATCATAACAAGAAAATCAAGTTTCTACGATCTGTTCGTGGAGGTGAATATTTGAGTTATGAGTTTGGACTTCATTTGAAACAATGCGGAATAGTTTCGCAACTTATGCCACCTGGAACACCACAACGTAATGGTATGTCCGAACGTCGTAACCACACTTTATTAGATATGGTGCGATCTATGATGTCTCTCACTGATTTACCACCATTGTTTTGGGGTTATACTTTAGAGATGGTTGCATTCACGTTAAATAGGGCACCATCTAAATCCGTTGAGATGACACATTATGAACTATGGTTTGGGAAGAAACCCAAGTTGTCATTTCTTAAAGTTTGGGGCTGCGATGCTTATGTGAAAAAGCTTCAACCTGATAAGCTCGAACCTAAATCGGAGAAATGTGTCTTCATAGGATACCCAAAGGAGACTGTTGGGTACACCTTCTATCACAGATCTGAAGGCAAGATATTCGTTGCTAAGAATGGATCCTTTCTAGAGAAGGAGTTTCTCTCGAAAGAAGTGAGTGGGAGGAAAGTAGAACTTGACGAGGTAATTGTACCTTCTCCCTTATTGGAAAGTAGTTCACCACTGAAATCAGTTCCAGTGATTCCTACACCAGTAAGTGAGGAAGCTAATGATGATCATGAAACTTCTGATCAAGTTACTACCGAACCTCCTTGGTCAACCAGAGTAAGATCCGCACCAGAGTGATACGGTAATCCTGTTCTGTAAGTCATGTTACTTGACCATGACGAACCTATGAACTATGAGGAAGCGATGATGAGCCCAGATTCCACAAAATGGCTTGAGGCCATGAAATCTGAGATGGGATCCATGTATGAAAACAAAGTGTGGACTTTGGTTGACTTGCCCGATGATCGGCTGGCCATAGAGAATAAATGGATCTTAGGGAAGAAGACTGATGCTGACGGTAATGTTACTGTCTACAAAGCTCAACTTGTTGCGAAAGGTTTTCGACAAGTTCAAGGAGTTGACTACGATGAGACCTTCTCACCCGTAGCAATGCTTAAGTCCGTCCGAATCATGTTAGCAATTGCCGCATTTTATGATTATGAAATTTGGCAAATGGATGTCAAAACTGCATTCCTTAATGGATATCTTAAAGAAGAGTTGTATATGATGCAACCAGAAGGTTTTGTCGATCCAAAAGGTGCTAACATAGTGTGCAAGCTCCAGCGATCTATTTATGAACTAGTGCAAGCCTCTCGGAGTTGGAATATACGCTTTGATAGTGTGATCAAAGCATATCGTTTTATACAAACTTTTGGAGAAGCATGTATTTACAAGAAAGTGAGTGGGAGCTCCGTAGCATTTCTGATATTATATGTAGATGACATATTGTTGATCGGAAATGATACTGAATTTCTGAATAGCATAAAAGGATACTTGAATAATAATTTTTCAATGAAAGACCTCGGTGAAGCTGCTTATATATTGGGCGTCAAGATCTATGGAGATAGATCAAGACGCGTAACTAGACTTTCACAAAGCACATACCTTGATAAAGTTTTGAAGAAGTTCAAAATGGATCAGGAAAAGAAAGGGTTCTTGTTTGTATTACAAGGTGTGAAGTTGAGTCAGACTCAATGCCCGACCACTGCAGAAGATAGAGAGAAAATGAAAGGTGTTCCCTATGCTTCAGCCATAGGCTCTATCATGTATGCAATGCTGTGTACCAGACCTGATGTGTGCATTGCTATCAGTTTAGCAGGGAGGTACCAAAGTAATCCAGGAGTGGATCACTGGACAGTGGTCAAGAACATCCTGAAATACCTGAAAAGGACTAAGGATATGTTTCTCGTATATGGAGGTGATAAAGAGCTCGTCGTAAACGGTTACGTTGATGCAAGCTTTGACACTGATTCGGATGACTCTAAGTCACAAACCGGATACGTGTTTTCATTAAATGGTGGAGCTGTCACTTGGTGCAGTTCCAAGCAGAGCGTCGTGGCGGGATCTACGTGTGAAGCGGAATACATAGCTGCTTCAGAAGCAGCAAATGAAGGAGTCTGAATGAAGGAGTTCATATCCGATCTAGGTGTCATACCTAGTGCATCGGGTCCAATGAAAATCTTTTGTGACAATACTGGTGCAATTTCTTTGGCAAAGAAATCCAGATTTCACAACAGAACCAAGCACATCAAGAGACGCTTCAATTCCATCCGCGATCAAGTCGAGGAGGGAGACATAGAGATTTGCAAGATACATACGGATATGAATGTTGCAGACCCATTGACTAAGCCTCTCTCATGAGCAAAACATGATCAGCACCAAGACTCCATGGGTGTTAGAATCATTACAATGTAATCTAGATTATTGACTCTAGTGCAAGTGGGAGACTGAAGGAAATATGCCCTACAGGCAATAATAAAGTTGTTATTTATATTTCCTTATATCATGATAAATTTTTATTATTCATGCTAGAATTGTATTAACCGGAAACTTAGTACAAGTGTGAATACATAGACAAACAGAGTGTCACTAGTTTGCCTCTACTTGACTAGCTCGTTGAATCAATGATGGTTATGTTTCCTAACCATAGACATGAGTTGTCATTTGATTAACGGGATCACATCATTAGAGAATGATGTGATTGATTTGACCCATCCGTTAGCTTAGCACGATGATCGTTTAGTTTGTTGCTATTGCTTTCTCCATAACTTATACATGTTCCTATGACTATGAGATCATGCAACTCCCGAATACCGGAGGAACACTTTGTGCGTTACCAAACGTCACAATGTAACTGGGTGATTATAAAGGTGCTCTACAGGTGTCTCCAATGGTGTTTGTTGAGTTGGCATAGATCGAGATTAGGATTTGTCACTCCGATTGTCGGAGAGGTATCTCTGGGCCCTCTCGGTAATGTACATCACTATAAGCCTTGCAAGCAATGTAGCTAATGAGTTAGTTACGGGATGTAACATTAAGGAATGAGTAAAGAGACTTGCCGGTAACGAGATTGAACTAGGTATTAAGATACCGACGATCAAATCTCGGGCAAGTAAAATACCAATGACAAAGGGAATGACATATATCGTTATGCGGTTTGATCGATAAAGATCTTCGTAGAATATGTAGGAACCAATATGAGCATCCAGGTTCCGCTATTGGTTATTGACCGGAGACGTATCTCGGTCATGTCTACATAGTTCTCGAACCCGTAGGGTCCGCACGCTTAACGTTCGGTGACGATCGTATTATGAGTTTGTGTGTTTTGATGTACCAAAGGTAGTTCGGAGTCCCGGATATGATCACGGACATGACAAGGAGTCTCGAAATGGTAGAGACATAAAGATCGATATATTGGACGACTATATTTGGACATCGGAATGGTTCCGGGTGAGATCGGGCATTTACCGATGTACCGGGAGGTTACCGGAACCCCCCGGGAGGTATATGGGCCTTATTGGGCCATAGTGGGAGAGAGGAGAAGGGAGCAAAGGAGGGGCGCTCCCCCCCAAGCCCAATCCGAATTGGGAGGGGGGCCGGCCCCCCTTTCCTTCCTCCTTCCTCCCCCTTCCTTCTCTCCTAATCCAACTAGGGAAGGGGGGAATCCTACTCCCGATGGGAGTAGGACTCCCCTTGGGGCGCGCCTAGGAGGCTGGCCCCTCCCCCTCCTCCACTCCTTTATATACGGGGGAGGGGGCACCCCATAGACAGACAAGTTGATCATTGATCTTTTAGCCGTGTGTGGTTCCCCCCTCCACCATAATCCACCTCGGTCATATCGTAGCGGTGCTTAGGCGAAGCCCTGTTCCGGTAGCATCATCATCACCGTCATCATGCCGTCGTCCTGACGAAGCTCTTCCCCGACACTCTACTGGATTGTGAGTACGTGGGACGTCACCGAGCCGAACGTGTGCAGATTGCAGAGGTGTCGTACCTTCGGTGCTAGGATCGATCGATCATGAAGACGTACGACTACATCAACCGCGTTGTCATAACACTTTCGCTTATGGTCTACGAGGGTACGTAGACAACACTCTTCCCTCTCGTTGCTATGCATCACCATGATCTTGCGTGTGCATAGGGAATTTTTTGAAATTACTGCGTTACCCAACAAGTCCCCCCCCCCCTTGGCCGCCCCCCTCTAGATGCATCTAAGGGGGGCCGGCCCCCTCTCCCTTCACCCTATAAATAAAGGAGGGAGGGCAGCCGCACCCTTCCCCTGGCACAACCTCCCCCTCTCCAACACCTCCTCCTCCTCCGTAGTGCTTGGCGAAGCCCTACCGAAGAACCATGAGCTCCATCACCACCACGTCGTCGTGCTGCCGGAGTTCTCCCTCAACTTCTTCTCTCCCCTTGCTGGATCAAGGAGGAGACGTCCCCGGGCTGTACATGTGTTGAACGCGGAGGCGCCGTCCGTTCGACGCTTGATCGGATCTTCCGCGATTTGAATCACCGCGAGTACGACTCCATCAACCGCGTTCTTGTAACGCTTCCGCTTAGCGATCTTCAAGGGTATGAAGATGCACTTCCTCTCTCTCATTGCTAGCATCTCTTAGATTGATCTTCGTGACACATAGGAAAATTTTGAATTATTGTTACGTTCCCCGACATGGAGAACAACGGGGGATGGAAGAAGAAAGTGGAGGATTTTGACGCGAAAACAATGCGGGATGCTCCAAAAGCGCGGGCTCCGTCTTCCTTTTGGGTGGGGCGGTGGAGGAGGGGGGACAGAGAGTGATGTTTCGCGTGTTCGGACTCCTGCAAAGCCCCCACGTTTGCCTCCGGTTTGCGGAAGAAAACACGTCTAGACCACGTTGGATGGCTTTTGCGATCTGGACAGCACGATCCGGACCGATGCGGGAGGTTTCAGGGTCGGTATTTGAGATGCCCTTACAATTGTAAATCCAATCCTTGAATTATGTAGGACTGCCCGTCGCATGCCTGGGATCTCAATACTGGGGTGCCACAGATTCCGACCTGTGAAAATTTGCACTATGGTCTAGACATCATCATAATCTCAATAAATAGTCCTAAATTGCATTAACTTATCTAATAAGGAAGAAAATGGGGGGAATGGCTACTTGCGTACTAGGGAGCGCCACGAATCGAGTTCAAGCCCCCAAATCTTGCTATGAAAAGAAAATGGGGAATGGCTACTTGCATACTATGCGTTTAAAACCATGCCCTCAAAAACTTTGGGAAAACTCAACCAAAGGAAAAAGAGCCTTAGGTATGTGAGAAGTCCTTCTGTGCTTCACAAAGTTTTCTCATTCTGATTCCTCGAACATTTATGAATAGGCATGCTAGATTATCACATGAATTTTTTTGAGAGAAGTGCATGTTTCAACCCCAACTCCAATACCGTCGATTACCGCTCTGGGTATTTCAGGTTCACCCAAATTCTTGCTTTACATCGCCTTGTGGACAAAGAAGATGTTAAAATTAGACATGGTTTGATACAATCCAACTAGTGTAAGAATTAGTAAGATTTCTAATACATGGTTAATAGAGAAAAAAAAATCAAGCTATCTGCTTGTAGTTTCGTACGGCGGCATCTTGCCAAAACATATCAAGACAATTTTGGTGTTCATATACGTGAGCGTTTGCCGGAAATTATAGGACAGACGGCATCACAAAATCAGGTACTACAACTATGCCGGCGCCACAAAGATTCCATCTGCTGTGAGATATAAGACTATAAGGCCAGCTGACCCAGCGGGTCACTCGGTGCCGGCTCTATTTGATGGTGTCCTGGACTAGGGGGTGCTAAGCACGTCGGCCTGCCAGTCATGGGCCAAGCTAAGGACCTCCATACAACGGAAGAATGGGCCATGTATGCCATGGCCCATGGTGTACTCAAGATGAAACCCTTCGAAGACTTGGCACACACTTCAAGAAATGTTTGAATCATAGGCATGCTTATCCCTTGATGTACCTAACCTACATGTGACCCTAGCTACACCCGGTGCCTACTTAAGCCGAGGAGTTTAGTCCGTAGGGTCACGTAAGATTCATTCACATACGATCTTGAGGTAGATCATCGTGTACTTTGTACTCCACCCAAAATCAATATAATAGAAGCATGACGTAGGGTTTTACCTCTTTGAGAGGGCCCGAACCTGGGTAAAACATCGTGCCCCTCTTTGCCATGTTACCATCAAGCTAAGATCACCAGCTCGGGACCCCCTATCCGAGATCTGTCGGATTTGACTCTGACATTGGTGGCCCATACAGATCATGTTGTGTGGTCAAAACGGCTCAATGGCCCATCTTCGGATGGACGACAATATTGGCTATGGGAAGACCTTCTTCCCCGGACAACTTTTGTGTTCGGCAGCGGCAGGATCTACGCCGATGCGACTGGTCACCTTGGCCGGATCGAGAAGTTCGCTCAGGGCCAAACCATTAGGTTTAGGAATGTGGAGTACGTTGTGGATGCCTGCGGCGAGCTTGCATATTCAGGCTGGGTGTCAGATTACTTTGAAGACCTTGTCGACGCCCTCGTGCTGATCACAATTTCAATCCCGGATCAGGACCACGGCGCGGATCACACCTCGGGATGTAGCTTCGATCCTAGAGCCAAGCATTACCCTGTCGATTTAGGCGCTAAGTTTGACCGATGAAACTCCCGATGCCACATCAGGTAGGATCTCGGGCAAGCTGTAGGATCAAAAGTAGGTCTAGAGTAGGGGGTGATTAGACTACTTGATAAATAAAAAAACCTAGCCTTTTTCCAATTTTAGTTCTTGTCAGATTTTAGAAATTCTATCAAGTGTAGTAGCACCCTACACATGCAAGTCCAAGATAGTAGCAGCGGAAAGTAAAGACTTTGCATATAAAAGTAGAGGAAGGTTTTGGAGGTAATCAGACGCAATGAAGACACGATGATTTTTCTCGTGGTTCCGATAGGTGATGCTATCATACATCCACATTAATGGAGACTTCAATCCATAGGTGGTGCTATCGAACCTCAAACTACAAATTGTTAAAATCAACACACCAAATTCTCTGATCCCGGTCTAACCTTAAGAGCTTTCTCAAATAGGTATTGCCCACGTGGCAAGTCAAATATGAGATTGTTGGCTGCGGACTCAGAAACAAATATGACTACCGTGGAGTCAAACTTGGAACCTGGGAGAGTTGTCCTCTTTCCGCTAGCCAGTACAACAGACGAATACGTAACACAAGAAGAGACCCCGAAGTACTTCTGCAGAACCGAAGCGTCGAACTTTGAAAACATCTTTTGGGGACAAACAAGTATTAGAAACGTACTTTCTGAAATTTCCTAACATTTAAAGTGCGAGCACTTTTAGAAAATTCTGAATACTTTTAAAAAACAATCAATTTTGAAAAATTAAACACTTTTTAAAACATAAACATTTTTTGAAACCTGAACAAAATTTTAAAGTGCGAAGACTTTTTGAAACATAAACATTTTCTGAAACCTGAACAAAATTGAAAAGTGGGAACACTTTTTGAAACATAAACATTTTCTGAAACCTGAACACAATTGAAAAGTGGGAACACTTTTTGAAACATAAATATTTTCTGAAACCTGAACAACATTTAAAGTGTTAATACTTTTTTGATATTTTTTTAAAAATAGGAAAAAAAATTGAAATCTAAAAAATGTGCAATAAAAAATTGTGACATCTAAAAAATATCATGAGTTTAAAAAATATGTACGGGCCATTTCAGACAAATGTTTATACAATGTAAAATAATATTCATCTGATGCATAAAAAAATCATACATTCAGAAAAATGTAAAATTTCAAGAATGTTCACGAGTTTCAAAAATGTGTTTGTGACATTATAAAAAAAGTGTACACAATTTTAAAAAGTGTATACCCTACGTGACATGTGTTTGAAAAAGGTGTATACAATTTTCAAAATGTTGTACAATGTATTAAAACATCGAAATGTTGTACAATGTATAAGAATGTTCATGGGATCCTAAAAAACAAATAAGAATGTTCATGTAGTTTTATAAAATGTTTATTGTTATTAAGAAAATGTAAAACATGTATTTGGGAAAAATATTAACATGTATTACAAAAAAGTTTTGAAAACATGTATTTTTAAAAGTATACATAATGTATTTGAAATATCAAAAGTTTAGCAAAAAAATATTTCTTGTGTGCATTAAAAATGTACGTTGGGTACTGAGAAAAATTATACATATGTGGAAAAGAAAAAAGAAAAGGAAAAAACAAATAGAAACGAAAGCAGAGAGCGGGTGCGCTCATGGGCTGGCCCAATTAAGAAAATACCGGGTACATCCTCTCAAGGTTCAAAATAGACCGGGATCAAAGAGTTTGGTGTGCTGATTTCGAGAATTGGGAGTTCGGGGTTTGATTTAGTTTCCGCCTACAAGTTCAAGGTTTATTTTGAATTTTTCCCCATATTTAGTTGTGGCAAGTCTCGGTAATTCAAACGTCTGGTCGATCCTTTCTGTAAGTGAGTAGTGGAATGATGACGTGGCAAACTTGATGATGTGAACAGTGTGCATGTTAAGAGAATAGGTAGTACTTCCTTCGTTTCTAAATATAAGTCTTTTTGTACATTTCAATATAGACTACATACGGAATGTATATAAACATACTTTAGATTGTAGATTCATTCATTTTGCTCCGTATATAATTCATATAAAAAATCTCTAAACAGATCTATATTTAGGAACGAAGGGAGTAGTGAGGATCAACTTATTAAAAATGTAAGATCTGTTATAGAAATTCTGATCAATCTTTTGGAAAAGGGCAATATGCGCCTTGGTTGTTAGTCATATCCTTGACGAATGGACGGCTACAGCATTGGTTGATACGGGGTACGTGCACTCACGGTCACTGGTCCGTTACAAAGGAGAGGGTATTAACCAAATTGGAGCCGGCGCCGTATCCGGTATATCCAGCAAATGGAGAGGCCACATATCACAGATGTTATGCATTACCCCGCTCTCAAAGTCCCAGTAGATGGCCACGTCCCGCTTCTTGATCACCTTGCGTTCGCTATTGGGGATGTGTCCAACGCGCCGACCCAAACGAATACACGTCCGTTTTTCATCCGCGGACGACCTATTTCAGACTCAATTTTAAACCGGATTTGCGTCGGCGCGGACAGAAAACGGACGCGTGCGCCTATTCCTTTCTCCGGACCCGTCTGTCGGTGGGAGCCATCATCATTTCCCTCATTTTCCCTCAAAAACACTCCCGCCCGTGCGTACTCTCGCTCCCAACCAGCCATGAACGACGTCATCGACCTTGACGCTCGCCTCCGTCGCCTCGTCCGCGCCGCCGCCCCCTCCGGGAAAGGCAAGTCTCGTGCCCCGCGCAAGACCGCCGCCGCGACCAAGCCAAAGAAGGCACTGACACCCGGATAGTGGACAAGAAAGTCGGCTAAGAGGAAGGGCCGGAGGCACGCCGCAGACGTGAGGGATGAGGCCGCCGCGCAGGCCGACGTCGTCGCCGCCGCGCAGCTTGAGTTCACCAACGCCCGCGTCACGGCGGCACCGAGGGAGGCGCTCTACATGCTAGGGGTAAACCCTAGCCAGCACAGCCTCGTCCAAGCAGCTGTCACCGCAGCCAGCACTGGCTCGTCGGCGTTTCCTCGGATGGTGATGCCCGACTCACCCCGCGCGTTGGCTTGCAACCCGATCTCCGGCTTCCACGTCTACCCGCAGGCCTCCCGCCTCTCCTGGGAGTTGATGACCCACAAGTGTAGGGAATCTATCGTAGCCTTTTCGATAAGTAAGAGTGTCGAACCTAACGAGGAGCAGAAGGAAATGATAAGCGGTTTTCAGCAAGTTATTCTCTGCAAGCAATGAAATTATCGGTAAAAAATAGTTTTGTGATAAGGTAATTTGTAACGAGTAACAAGTAATAAAAGTAAATAAGGTGCACCAAGATGGCCCAATCCTTTTTTGTAGCAAAGGACAAGCCTGGAAAAACTCTTATATGAAGGAAAGCGCTCCCGAGGACACATGGGAATTATCGTCAAGCTAGTTTTCATCACGTTCATATGATTCACGTTCGGTACTTTGATAATTTGATATGTGGGTGGACCGGTGCTTGGGTACTGTCCTTACTTGGACAAGCATCCCACTTATGATTAACCTTCATTGCAAGCATCTGCAACTACAACAGAAGTATTAAGGTAAACCTAACCATAGCATGAAACATATGGATCCAAATCAGCCCCTTATGAAGCAACGCATAAATTAGGGTTTAAGCTTCTGTCACTATAGCAACCCATCATCTACTTATTACTTCCCAATGCCTCCCTCTAGGCCCAAAAAATGGTAAAGTGTCATGTAGTCGACGTTCACATGACACAACTAGAGGGATAACAACATAAATCTCATCAAAATATCGAACGAATAACAAATTCACATGACTACTAATAGCAAGACTTCTCCCATGTCCTCGGGAACAAACGTAACTACTCACAAAGCATATTCATGTTCATAATCAGAGGGGTATTAATATGCATAATGGATCTGAACATATAATCTTCCACCAAGTAAACCAACTAGCATCAACTACAAGGAGTAATCAACACTACGAGCAACCCACATGTACCAATCTGAGGTTTGGATACAAGGATTGGATGCAAGAGATGAATTAGGGTTTGAGATGAGATGGTGCTGGTGAAGATATTGATGGAGATTGACCCCCTCCCGATGAGAGGATCGTTGGTGATGATTTCCCCCTCTCGGAGGGAAGTTTCCCCGGCGGAACAGCTCCGCCAGAGCCCTAGATTGGTTCCGCCTTGTGGCGGCAGAGTTTCGTCCCGTAATCTTGCTTATGATTTTTTTTCTCGGACGAAAGACCTCATATAGCAGAAGATGGGCATCGGAGGGCCACCAGGGGGGCCATGAGGCAGGGGGCGCGCCCCCACCCTCGTGGGGCTGGTGGGTGGCCCCCCTCTGGTACTTCTTGCGCTCAATATTTTTTATATATTATGAAACGTGCTCCCGTGAAGTTTCACGACTTTTGGAGATGTGCAGAATAGGTCTCTAATATTTGCTCCTTTTCCAGCCCAGAATCCCAGCTGCCGGCATTCTCCTTCTTCATGTGAACCTTATAAAATAAGAGAGGATAGGCATAAGTATTGTGACATAATGTGTAATAATAGCCCATAATGCAATAAATATCGATATAAAAGCATGATGCAAGATGGATGTACCAGGAGTGCTCGCCCGACATGAGCGTGGTCGCGCTTTTCACGCCTGCGCCCGTGCCAATCGACCTCAACGCCACCCCGGTTGTCTGTGGCACGTCATCCGACGACACGAGGAAACACGCGCGGCAGACGTCGGCCGACGGGCTCCCCGACGCCCATAACCTGTTCGAGGAAATGTCGTCCGCCGTAGACGAGGACTACATGCAGAACCTCATCTTTGAGGGTGGTGCGCCGGGTGCTGGCTACGATCCCCGATGAGACACAAAGCCAGGACGGCCGCGGGGCGTTCACGCCGGCCGCTGGCTACGATCCCGATCAGGCGGCCATCATCCGTGATCAGGTTGGCATCGACCTGGACGGCTTCCCCCTCGACCATGAGTTCCCGGACGACTATGGGCTAGAGAAAGAGGACGAGTGCGACATCGAAGTGGAGCCTTTGTTCGAGGACGAGATCGTCAACCAAGCCGCCGGTCCTAAGCCGAAGCGCAAGAGCAAGCGCACGAAGGCATACACAGCTGTCGAGGACAAGCTTCTTTGCGAGTGTTGGCGTGACATTGGACAAGACCCCAAGACGGGAGCCGAGCAAAAGCATTTAACCTTTTGGACTCGTGTCCACCGAGAGTTTCATGAGCGCAAGAAGTTTCCACCTTACCAATTTGTGAGCACGCGCGGGTGGGTCTCCATTTCCAAGCGGTGAAGGATGATCCAACAAGAGTGCAACAAGTTTTACACCACCCTTGAGAGCGTCAAGGTCCGCCACGTGAGTGGCATCGGCATGCAAGACATGGTATGATAGCAAGCAAGCAACCCTCTTTTCTGTCATCAAGATCATCCTTTGTGTGTTCATTTGCATATCACTTGCCCATATGTTTGCATGGAAACATTTTGTAGGCATTTCAAGCTTTGGAGGCATTCAAGGTTCAACACAATGGCAAGTGCTTCAACCTCTCCCATTGTTATCGGTCATCAAGGACGAGGAGAAGTTCAAGGCGCAATATGCCGCACTCAAGGCACGTGGGGGAAGAAAGCCGTGGGGGATGTTGGGGAGGGTGAGCCAGCACGGCCACGGGGGAAGACCAACTCCAAGAAGGAGGACAAGCGAGATGCGGCCACCAACGCCTTGATCGCAAGCGTGGACGGCATGATGAATAAGAAGGACTCAAGGGAGGAGGAGCGCCAGCGTTTCAAGGCGGAGCAAATGGATGCTTTCACGGATATCCAAAGGAGGAGGCTTGATCTGGACGCTGAGAAGTAAGCCAAGATGTTCGAGATCGAGGCGGAGAAGCAAGCCAAGATGCTAGAGATCGAGGCCGCCAACGCCAAGACCAAGGCGAAAGAAGTGGCTCTCGCGAGCATGATGACCGGGGTCGAGATCATGAAGGTGGATCTCAACACCGTGTCATCAAGGAAGAGGCCGTGGTTTGAGAAGATGCAGGCCAACATGCTCAAGTTCGACGATGAGTGATCTATGGCAGCGAGGACCATCTTTTTTGTATGCCGGCATGATCACGAGAGCCGCGATGGCGTGGTCGAACTCAAGTCCCACCCTTTTTTGTGTGCTGGCATGTGTGTCGACCGACTGGCGAGTGCGCCAGCATGAACTGTGGTGATATTTTCTGAAGCCGGCATTGTATGCCGTCGCTGGCATGGTGCCGGCATGAGACATGGCCGTTGGCATGATCGGCCGCGGGCCTTTTTTATTTAAAAGTTGAATGCAGACATGAAATGGGTCTGTGCGTTGGGCGCGTTGCCGACCCAAATGCAAAACTGGGGGACGTCGGACAAACGGCCGACCCAAACGGACAAAAAGCGGACAAACGCGCCGTCTGTTTGAGTCGGCCCATTGGAGTTTCTCTAACAGGCAGTACGTCCTCGCCAGCAGCAAGACGTCGCCGCACGGCGTGACGGCGAGGGAGCGGCGATGAGCAACGAGCCCCTGTGTGCGGATGAGAATCCTTGCCGCCGGGGACGTCGTCTGGCCGTGGAGGTCTAGAGCGTGGACGGTGCCGCAGCACTGGAGTGCGTAGAACAGACCGTCCTTGTCGTTGTAGACGGCGCTGACAAAGCCGGTGCTGACGGAGGATAGCGAGGACCAGCCCTCGTCTCCTGGCCTGGCGAAGTGGAGGTCCATCGGCTGCTCGTGCACGACTAGGACGACGCACGACGACGCGGCGCCACCAGCCGAGAGGGCCACGTGGCGATACATCCAGGAGCGCGCGACTCGTGCGACAACGGAGAAGAACCGCACGTCGTCTCCGTAAGATGCCAGGCCGGGGTCTTCGGTGCGGTAGACAATGTTCCCATCGTCGTCCAAGGAGTTTCCCACCACGCATTGGAAACTGGTGACGGGCGGGAGCACGGCCCGCACGCCGCTGAGAGGGTTGAGCAAGTAGGGATTGGCCGCCTGGTCGGTGATGAAGAGCCATCCGTACGCCGAGCCGGCAAGGACGGCGGCATCATGCGAAAGCCGCATGTGGGATGTCGCGTCGGCTGACGGGGAGTAGAGCGCCATGCCATCTGGCCCGCAGGCAGCATCGTGGGGATACAACAGGCAGGGAGATTGCTTCGGTGACGGAAGGCGGAGTCGGCAGAACGTGGCGTAGGTGGAGCTCCACGAGGAGCAGACCACGCTCGCCCGGACGACGTCGAGGACCTCCATGGCCGACATGGTGGTGAGAAAGACATCCTCCGGTAGCTCGGACCAGTTCCGTGCGCCGCCAGTTGTTTCCATCGCGATCGTATCAATCCGAGTGCTTGTTAGGGCATACGATTATTTAGGACTCTCGCAAGGAAAAAGACGCCAATCTCTCTACTAGTAGTATTGGAGCATCTCCAACAGCCACCGAACGCGCCGTGCGCTAAAAACTACTTTGCCGCGCGTCCATCATCTGGTTTGGCGTGGCGGGCAGCGCTGGCTCCAGCAGCCATGCTAAAATGCAGCACGCGCAACTCCAGCAGCGCGCAAAAATGCAGCGCGCGTGACTCTCGCACAAATAACATATGCATTCCAAAACAGAAGCAAAAAGATCAAATACAAACAAAATAAATCAAAAAAATAGTTCAATTTCGTTATTACAACTCAAATAAACAGTTTATCGTTCAATACAAGAAATAGTTCAACAATACAACAAATAGTTCAATAATACAATATCGAACGCACAAATCATGATGCTCTTTGTCGTCCATTCCATGCCCACCACTCCTCAATGAGATCCTTCTGAAGATCATCATGCGTTGCGGGACGTCGAATGGCATGATAGGAGGCAACAAAACGGGCCACCCTTTCAGCCCTCCGTCGCACTCGCACGAGATGTCCCAAGAGCTCATACTGAGAGTATTCTACATCTTGGCCACGCTCATTCTCGATGATCATATTATGCATTATCACACAAGCGTGCATGATGTACCAAAGCATTTTTTGATCCCAAAATCTAGCTGGTCCTTTCACAATAGAAAATTGGGCTTGCAAAATCCCAAAAGCTCTCTCCACATCTTTTCTAGCCGCCGCCTGAGCATTGTGGAAATCTAAGATTTTTCTTCCCTTCCGGCTTTTTCAATGGCTTCACAAAGGTTTGCCACTTTGGATAGATGCAATCCGCTAGATAATAGCCATAGTTGTATGTACGACCATTTGCTACAAACTGCACCGGTGGTAAATCACCATTTGCAATCTTATTCATCAGTGGTGACCGGTTGACAGCATTGATGTCATTCAAAGATCCAGGCATTCCAAAGAATGCATGCCAAATCCAAGTCTCTTGATCGGCCACCACTTCAAGGATTATAGTGGAACCCTTTTTTGGCCGGAATTGCCCATGCCATGCATTTGGACAATTCTTCCAACTCCAATGCATGCAATCTATTGAGCCAAGCATACCAGGAAAGCCGCGAGCTTTGTTCATCTCCAATAGCCTTGCGGCGTCTTCAGCATTGGGAGATCTCAAATACTCCTGGCCAAACACTTGCACAATTCCGACTGCGAAGCGCTTGACACACATGATGGCTTGGCTCTCACCCATAGCCAAGTGATCATCAACTAAATCAGCCGGGATACCGTATGCCAACATACGCAAAGCGGCTGTCACCTTCTGAAAGGTGCTATGCCCGAGCTCTCCGGCGGCATTCCTCCTTTGCTGAAAAAACCGGTCATGGCTCGCTAGTTTCTCTGCAATGCGCCTGAACAACTCGGTGCTCATCCTAAACCGGCGACAAAAGTACGACTCTGGGTATGTGGGATTCTCCATGAAATAGTGCCTCATCAATCTGTTATGGGCATCAATCCTATCCCTCCAATTTTTCTGCCGACCCATAACCGAACCACCGTGCTTCGGTTTTTTATTGATGTGCATAGCTAGGATCATTGCAAGATCCTCCTCCTCTTCCATATCAAATTCTTCTTCGGAAGAATCATACGACGAACTCATCTACAATGTTCAATACTATGCTATAAAAACTACAATCAACATGCACCAAATTCATGAATTTTGAGCAATACATACCTTGCAGGCGTTTTGTCGAACACCTTGTGGCGCCGAGCGGCAGCGAGCGCCCGAGCGCTCTTTGTCGGAGGACAGACACGCGCGAGGGGTGGCGGTGACTAGAGGGGGCGGAGGAAGCCACCGCGGCACGGGGATAGGCCGGGGAAGCTCTGGAACGATCGCCGGATGGCGCAGGCGGCGGCGGCGCCGCAGCTGGAGAGGGGGGGGTGAGTTGCGAGCGAGCGCGCGGGAGCGGGCACAGCAAATAAGCGGCGCGCGATGCAGTTTCGACCCGCGCGCTGAACTAGATATGTCGCGCGCGCGGTTTTTGCGCGCCCGCTGGAGCCACTATACCGGTTGTGCGCGCGCTAAAATGGGCAATTTTGCAGCGCGGCGCTAGTTTGGCGCGGCTGTTGGAGATGCTCTTAACGGGAGTCGGCAACGTCTCCACACATCGAACGACAACCTCGCCCCAACGACTTCTTTACCTTTTGGTTTTTATTTGTAGAGGCCAGATCACACGATCGAAGGATGCCGGGTATCTAAATGTGATCCCACCTAATCAATTTCATCCTCCGGAAATGTATTAGAGCATCATCGGACCCACAAACCTGACGCCTTATCCGTCCGTGGGCATAGGAATTAGTTTGGGAACACGAATGCGAAAGCCGACCATTCAATGTTAGGCACTATATATTCGTGAATGAAGTGTAATTTAAAATTCAAATACGTCTGATCCATAGAGCGTGTCAGATCACACCATCACCAAATCACACCATCGGCTGATCACATCCAAAAAGAGACCAGTATGCTTAGTTTTTACATGACCGATCACAAAAAAATACCAATCTGGCAGACCATGCATTTTGCCCTGTCGGACCGTCAATCTGAGCCTCCACACTGATGTCTACTACACAACCTTCTTCTTGTAGACATTGTCGGGCCTCCAAGTGTAGAGGTTTGTAGGAGAGTAGCAAATTTCCCTCAAGTGGATGACCTAAGGTTTATCAATCCGTGGGAGGCGTAGGATGAAGATGGCCTCTCTCAAACAACCCTGCAACCAAATAACAAAGAGTCTCTTGTGTCCCCAACACACCCAATACAATGGTAAATTGTATAGGTGCACTAGTTCGGCGAAGAGATGGTGATACAAGTGCAATATGGATAGTAGATATAGGTTTTTATAATCTGAAAATATAAAAACAGCAAGGTAGCAAGTGGTAAAAGTGAGCGAAAACGGTATTGCAATGCGTTGAAACAAGGCCTAGGGTTCATACTTTCACTGATGCAAGTTCTCTCAACAATAAATAACATAATTGGATCATATAAAAATCCCTCAACATGCAACAAAGAGTCACTCCAAAGTCACTAATAGCGGAGAACAAACGAAGAGATTATTGTAGGATACGAAACCTCCTCAAAGTTATCCTTCCTGATCGATCTATTCAAGAGTTCGTAGTAAAATAACACGAAGCTGTTCTTTCCGTTCGATCTATCCTAGAGTTCATACTAGAATAACACCTTAAGACGCAAATCAACCAAAACCCTAATGTCACCTAGATACTCCAATGTCACCTCAAGTATCCATGGGTATGATTATACGATATGCATCACACAATCTCAAATTCATCTATTCAACCAACACAAAGAACTTCAAAGAGTGCCCCAAAGTTTCTACCGAAGAGTCAAGACGAAAACGTGTGCCAACCCCTATGCATAAGTTCACAAGGTCACTGAACTCTCAAGTTGATCACCAAAATATACATCAAGTGGATCACATGAATATCCCATTGTCACCACAGATAAGCACATGCAAGACATACATCAAGTGTTCTCAAATCCTTAAAGACTCGATCCAATAAGATAACTTCGAAGGGAAAACTCAATCCATTACAAGAGAGTAGAGGGGGATAAATATCATAATATCCAACTATAATAGCAAAGCTCACGATACATCAAGATCGTGCCGAATCAAGAACACGAGAGAGAGAGAGAGATCAAACACATAGCTACTGGTACATACCCTCAGCCCCAAGGGTGCACTACTCCCTCCTCGTCATGGAGAGCGCCGTGATGATGAAGATGGCCACCGGAGAGGGATTCCCCCCTCTGGCAGGGTGCCAGAACGGGTCTAGATTGGTTTTCGGTGGCTACGGAGGCTTGCGGCGGCGAAACTCCCGATCTAGGTTATTTTCTGGAGGTTTTAGTATTTATAGGAATTTTTGGCGTCGGGAATAAGTCAGGGGGTCCCCGAGTCGTCCACGAGATAGGGCGGCGCGCCCGCCCTCCACCCTCGTGGGCGGCCCGGGACTCTTCTGGCCCAACTCTTTTACTCCGGGGGCTTCTTTTGGTCCATAAAAAATCATCAAAAATTGGCACGTCAATTGGACTCCGTTTGGTATTCCTTTTCTGTAAAACTCAAAAACAAGGAAAAAACATAAACTGGCACTGGGCTCTAGGTTAATAGGTTAGTCCCAAACATCATATAAAATAGCATATAAATGCATATAAAACATCCAATATTGATAATATAGTAGCGTGGAACAACCAAAAATTATAGATACATTGGAGACGTATCACACACTCAATCTGCCATCGCCATTGTAGGCCGCCTCCGCCTTTGCCTCGGCATCTGCCTCCTTCTCCACCTTCTCAATCTCCTCCTGCTCCGTCCTCTCCAGCTCATCTTCCGCCGCTGCAACATCTTAAAATGGATGGGTTGCACGATCATTCTTGCGTCATCATCTAATTCCACCACCTTCCAGCTGGTGATCATCTTCACATCGTCTGAAGTGGCTGGGATCTCCCCCTTCTTCTCCTCGAGCTTGGTCTTATTCTCTTCGGTCATGGACCTCTTCTCTCTGAGCTTGAGCTTCTTCTCGGTGCCATCATCAATAAGTCTAACCTCTCTACCTTTTTTCCTCCTTAATGTCGGAGCGCTTGACGTAGCCTCCCCTCCTCCTTCATCAAGATATCTTCGAACGTCTCCATCATTTTGGTCGCCGCACCTTCTCGCTCGCCTTCTCCTTCCCCATTTTTTCCCGAAACCCTCTTCTAACCTTCTTGAGTGGTTTATTTGTTGGGCCAGTTGGGTCACTAGTTTCTTGCTCGATGCCTTGGGCGACAGTCTTGGCAATGTATATGTTCCACTTAGATTGTACATTCAACTTCAACCAACAATGCATGATAGTGAAGTTTTTCTACTCCAACTTCTTGGACACACTACATGCACGAGATGGTTACAAAAAACATTATCAACTATGCATATCCGACTACAAATGATTTATAAAACTATGCATATACGGCTACAAATAATGTACACAACAATACATACATACCCGACTATAAGACTATACATATCCGACTACACATGATCTACAAAACTATGCATATTCGGCTAGTGCACAACAATGCCTACATATCCGGCTACAAACTATCCATTTCTGGTTACAAATGATCTACACAACAATGCATATCCGATAAGTGATGTACCCATATTAACAACTTACTTGCTCGGTGATTTGCACACCGCTAGGCTACCGTGCGATGAGTTGTCTCAAGTGGCTGCAATACTTTGACACGACCTATTGGATGGTGCACCATCGATGGTTGAGGGACTTCAATTCACGGTTGCGGATGACCGCGTCGAAGTAGGGTGTGAAATGCTTGTGTTCATAGAACCAAGTATGAATGTTGGCCCAAAAGGTTGTGCCCTTTTTGGTTCGTTTCATGGATCGGATCGAGGCTAGTAGACAACCATGCATCACACAATAGCTTGTCCTTCCACATGTTGAAGCTTTCTTCTCTGCCTCTCTTCTTTGAATCACCACTGAAATCATCTGGATCATCGTCCTCGTCCTCCTCCTCCTCTCCTGTTGTCCCGCAGCCCAATTCTGCTGATGTGTGTGCGCATCCTGCTGTGTGTAGTCCTAATGCGTGCCCGGCTGTGTGTAGGTGTCGGACTAGGTGTACTGTTGTGTGCCCAGCTGGTTGTAGGTGCCGGACTGGGTGGGCTCCGATTCATCCACCCGCCCATCCTCATAGGGACCTCCTCCTCCGCCTCCCTCATGGATGATCTCGTCCATCTCTTTGTCTGTGTCGTCGTACGCCGACTCTCTTGGTTTAGGCATACCAGCGAACATCATGCAGGAACCCATTTGCTCCACGCCCGACAAGCGGCGGCGATGAACGCTCAAGAAAAGCAGTGACGTCACATTGACATCGATGATGAACAACATGACAGGGGATGCCGGGGACTACCTACCCAGCTGCTTGGCGGTGTAGAAGTATGGTGCCTTATAATGCTCTGTCCATGGCGGCGCTTGCATGGTCGGCGAAGCCCCGCGGCGCCCCGACCTCCACCACGTCGGCGACCTACACGCCCGCTGCCTCGTCGGCCACCAATATGCCATCCACCGACCTTCTACTTCTTGATCATTTCCTTCTTTGCGGCCTTCGCTTTGACGCGACGATTTTGCCGTCTCGTCGAGTTGATCTTCGGGCGAGTGTGATGCTCGGATCCTCCACCACCTCCGTCTTCGGCAGGGTCTCCTCCGGGTCCATGGGTTGGCGGCGAGAGGGAACAAGAGAGTGGGGAAAAGGGCGGAAATTTGGTGGAGAGCGGCGAGATGAAAGAAAACAGTGGGGGAGTTTTGCCGCGGAAACAATGCGGCCAACTACAGAAGTGCGGGCTCCACCTCAGTTTTTGATGGGCCGGGGGTGTCGGAGTCCCACATGGCTCATGTCCGGACTCCGGCAAAGCCCCCTTCCCCCAGTTTGTTTTGACTTTGCGGGGAAATTATGGTCCGGACTGCTCCGCGAACGGATGGGGATCGATATTGGATGGCTTGTACGGTCTGGACAGCTGCTTCTGGATAGATACAGACGGTTTGACGGTCGGCGTTGGAGATGCCCTTACGCGGATACGCTCCATCCAAAATCCCAAAATTTCATTTTTTTAAATAACCACATATATTTGATTAAACAAACGGATTACAAACAGTATACCTGTGATCATTAGAAGAGACATGCACGGATGACTTGCAATATTGCATCAAAGACACCGTGGGCAAGTTTGGTTGCCTGCATCAAGGCCAACCAGGCCCGTGCGGTGTAGCATCTTTTCGTACCTCGGTTGTTTGGTTACCCGCATACACTGTTCAGCCTGCATAGCACGGTTCTTAAAGCACCCCTGGGCCTGGCCCGTTGGGAACGGCCGAATCGGCAGTTTCCCGAGAGCCAGGCCCAAGCGATGCTTCGAGACGCACGTGGGTAGCTCTCTGGAGACGTGTGTCTTGAGTTAATCCCCCTCCCTCTCCCTAATCCTCAATCCCCCCTCTCTCCCTCCACTCCAGTGCGCGTTGATCCCGTCCGTTGGCGCCTGTGGCGACGGCGACAACTGGTGCATCCAAGAGCCCACACGTTGGACGCCGGCCCCTGCTCCTCATCATGCGCGACCTCCCGTGCCATGAACGCCAGCGCGCCGCTGAGGGAGTCCTGGACTAAGGGGTCCTTGGGCGTCCGGCCTGTTAGCCATGGGCCGGACTGATGGGCTGTGAAGATACGAAGACCGAAGACTGCACCCGTGTCCGGATGGGACTTTCCTTGGCGTGGAAGGCAAGCTTGGCGGCCAACTATGTAGATTCCTTTCTGTGTAACCCACCTTGTGTAAACCTAGATCCCTCCCGTGTCTATATAAACCGGAGGGCTAGGTCCGTAGATAGGCCGAATACTCATTACCATAGTCATATAAGCTAGACTTCTAGGGTTTAGCCATTACGATCTCGATGTAGATCAACTCTTGTAATACTCGTATTCATCAATATCAATCAAGCAGGACGTAGGGTATTACTGATACGTCCATTTTGCATCATGCTTTTATATCGATATTTATTGCATTATGGGTTGTTATTAGACATTATGTCACAATACTTATGCCTATTCTCTCTTATTTTACAAGGTTTACATGAAGAGGGAGAATGCCGGCAGCTGGGATTCTGGGCTGGAAACGGAGCAAATATTAGAGACCTATTTTGCACATCTCCAAAAGTCCCGAAACTTCACAGGAGCATGTTTTAGATTATATAAAAAATATTGGGCGAAAGAAGTACCTAAGGGGGCCCACACCCTGGCCACGAGGGTGGGGGCGCGCCCTACACCCCTAGGCGCGCCCCTGCCTCGTGGGCCCCTTGGTGGCCCTCCAATGCCTATCTTCTGCTATATGAGGTCTTTCATCAAGGAAAAAATCATAAGCAAGCTTTCGGGGAGAAACTCCGCCGCCACGAGGCGGAACCTTGGCGGAACCAATCTAGGGCTCCAGCAGAGCTGTTCTGCTGGGGAAACTTCCCTCCGGGAGGGGGAAATCATCACCATCGTCATCACCAAAGATCCTCTCATCGGGAGGGGGTCAATCTCCATCAACATCTTCACCAGCACCATCTCATCTCAAACCCTAGTTCATCTCTTGTATCCAAACCTCAGATTGGTACCTGTGGGTTGCTAGTAGTGTTGATTACTCCTTGTAGTTGATGCTAGTTGGTTTACTTGGTGGAAGATCATATGTTCAGATCCATTATGCATATTAATACCCCTCTGATTATGAACATGAATATGCTTTGTGAGTAGTTATGTTTGTTCCTGAGGACATGGGAGAACGAAGTCTTGCTATAAGTAGTCATGTGAATTTGGTATTCGTTCGATATTTTGATGAGATGTATGTTGTCATCCCTCTAGTGGTGTCATGTGAACGTCGACTACATGACACTTCACCATTGTTTGGGCCTAGTGGGAGGCATTGGGAAGTAATAAGTAGATAATGGGTTGCTAGAGTGAGAGAAGCTTAAACCCTAGTTTATGTGTTGCTTCGTAAGGGGTTGATTTGGATCCATATGCTTCATGCTATGATTAGGTTTACCTTAATACTTCTGTTGTAGTTGCGGATGCTTGCAATGGGGGTTAATCATAATTGGGATTCTTGTCCAAGTAAGGGCAGTACCCAAGCACCGGTCCACCCACATATCAAATTATCAAAGTACCGAACGCGAATCATATGAAAGTGATGAAAACTAGCTTGACGATAATTCCCATGTGTCCTCGGGAGCGCTTTCCTTCATATAAGAGTTTGTCTAGGCTTGTCCTTTGCTACAAAAAGGATTGGACCATCTTGATGCACCTTATTTACTTTTATTACTTGCTATCACAAAACTATCTGTTACCGATAATTTCAGTGCTTGCAGAGAATACCTTACTGAAAACTGCTTATCATTTCCTTCTGCTCCTCATTGGGTTCGACATTCTTACTTATTGAAAAGCTACGATAGATCCCCTACACTTGTGGGTCATTAAGACTCTTTACTGGCGCCGTTGCAGGGGAGTGAAGCGCCTTTGGTAGGTGGAATTTTGTAAGGAAAATTTTATATAGTGTGCTGAAATTTACTGTCACTTGCTACTATGGAACATAATCCTTTGAGGGGCTTGTTCGGGGTATCTTCACCCTGACCAGTAGAGCAAAGAGTTGCTCCTCAACCTACTGAACCTACTGAAAATGTTTACTTTGAAATTCCTTCGGGTATGATAGAGAAACTGCTAGCTAATCCTTTTGCAGGAGATGGAACATTACATCCTGATTTACACTTAATCTATGTGGATGAAGTTTGTGGATTATTTAAGCTTGCAGGTATGCCCGTTGATGTTATCAATAAGAAGGTATTCCCTTTATCTTTTAAGGGAGAGGCATTGACATGGTATAGTCTATGTGATGATATGGGATCATGGGACTACAAGTGATTGAAATTGGAATTTCATCAGAAGTTTTATCCTATGCATCTTGTTCATCGTGATCGTAATTATATATATAATTTTTGGCCTCGCGAAGGAGAAAGCATCGCTCAATCTTGGGGGAGGCTTAAGTCAATGTTATATTCATGCCCCAATCATGATCTCTCAAGAGAAATGATTATTCAAAAAAAATTATGCTCGGCTTTCTCTCAGTAATCGTCCATGCTCGATACTTCTTGTACTGGATCTTTTATGATGAAGACTATTGAATTCAAATGGGATTTATTGGAAAGAATTAAACGCAACTATGAAGATTGGGACCTCGACGAAGGTAAGGAGTCAGGTATAACACCTAAGTTTGATTGTGTTAAATCTTTTAGGGATACCGATGCTTTCCCTGAATTTAGCACTAAATATGGACTTGACTCTCAGATAGTAGCTTCTTTCTGTCAATCCTTTGCTACTCATGTTGATCTCCCTAAGGAGAAGTGGTTTAAATATAATCCTCCCATTGAAGTAAAAGTAGTTGCACCTATTAAAGTTGAAGAAAAGACTATCACTTATAATGATCTTGTTGTTCCTACTGCTTATGTTGAGAAACCACCCTTCCCTGTTAGAATAAAGAATCATGCTAAAGCTTCAACTGTGGTTAACAAAAGTAATATTAAGACACCTAAACCCCCTGAGCAAATTAAAGTTGAACCTAAGATTGCTATGGTTAAAGATCTCTTGGCCGATAATATTGATGGACATGTTATTTACTTCTGTAATGAAGCTACTAGAATTGCTAGACCTGATGCTAAAAATAAACATAGACTTGTTGTAGGCATGCCTGTTGTTTCTGTTAAAATATGAGATCATTGTTATCATGGCTTATGTGATATGGGTGCTAGTGCAAGTGCAATACCTCATTTCTTATACCAATAAATTATGCATGATATTGGACCCGCTGAGATAGAAGAGATTGATGTTACAATTAAGCTTGCTAATAGAGATACTATTTCACCAGTTGGGATTGTTAGAGATGTTGAAGTATTGTGTGGGAAGGTTAAATACCCTGCTGATTTTCTTGTTCTCGCTTCTCCACAAGATAGCTTTTGCCCCATTATATTTGGTAGACCCTTCTTGAATACTGTTAATGCTAAGATAGACTGCAATAAGGATATTGTTTTTGTTGGTTTAGGGGATATGTCTCATGAGTTTAATTTTGCTAAATTTCGTAGACAACCCCATGATAAAGAATTGCCTAGTAAAGATGAAATTATTGGTCTTGCTTCTATTGTCGTGCCTCCTACTGATCCTTTAGAACAATATTTGCTAGACCATGAAAATGATATGTTCATGAATGAAAGAAGGGAAATAGATGAAGTATTCTTTAAATAGGGACCTATTCTGGAACACAACTTGCCTGTTGAAATTCTAGCGGATCCTCCTCCACCCAAGGGTGACCCCGTGTTTGAGCTTAAACCATTGCCTGATACTCTTAAATATGCTTATCTTGATGAAAAGAAGATATATCCTGTTATTATTAGTGCTAACCTTTCACAGCATGAAGAAGAGAGATTACTGAAAACTCTGAAGAAGCACCGTGCTGCTATTGGATATACTCTTGATGATCTTAAGGGCATTAGTTCCACTCTATGTCAACACAAAATAAATTTAGAGAAAGACGCCAAACCAGTTATTGATCACTAGCGACGGCTAAATCCTAAGATGAAAGAAGTGGTAAGAAAGGAAATATTGAAGCTCCTTGAAGCAGGTATAATTTATCCCGTTGCTGACAGTCAGTGGGTAAGACCTGTCCATTGTGTCCCTAATAAGGGAGGTATTACTGTCGTTCCTAATGATAAAGATGAATTGATTTCGCAAAGAATTATTACAGGTTATAGGATGGTAATTGATTTCCGCAAATTAAATAAAGCTACTAAAAAAGATCATTACCCTTTTCCTTTCATTGATCAAATGCTAGAAAGATTATCCAAACATACACATTTTTGCTTTCTAGATGGTTACTCTGGTTTCTCTCAAATACCTGTGTCAGCTGACGATCAAGAAAAGACTACTTTTACTTGCCCTTTTGGTACCTTTGCTTATAGACGTATGCCTTTTGGTTTATGTAATGCACCTGCTACCTTTCAAAGATGCATGATGGCTATATTCTCTAACTTTTGTGAAAAGATCTGTGAAGTTTTCATGGATGATTTCTCTGTTTATGGATCCTCTTTTGATGATTGCTTGAGCAACCTTGATCGAGTTTTGCAGAGATGTGAAGAAACTAACCTTATCTTGAATTGGGAGAAGTGCCACTTTATGGTTAACGAAGGTATTGTCTTGGGGCATAATTTTTTTGAAAGAGGTATTGAAGTTGACAAAGCTAAAGTAGATGCTATTGAAAAGATGCCGTGTCCCAAGGACATCAAAGGTATAAGAAATTTCCTTGGTCATGCCGGTTTTTATAGGAGGTTCATTAAGGACGTCTCAAAAATTTCCCGGCCTCTGACTAACCTATTACAAAAAGATATTCCTTTTGTCTTTGATGATGATTGTGTAGAAGCATTTGAAATACTTAACAAAGCCTTGATTTCTGCACCTATTGTTCAGCCACCTGATTGGAATTTACCCTTTGAAATCATGTGTGATGCTAGTGATTATGCTGTAGGGGCTGTTCTAGGACAAAGAGTTGATAAAAATTAAATGTTATTCAATATGCTAGTAAAACTCTAGGCAATGCTCAAAGAAATTATGCTACTACTGAAAAGGAATTCTTAGCAGTTGTATTTTCTTGTGGTAAGTTCAAACCTTATATTGTTGATTCTAAAGTAACTATTCACACTGATCATGCTGCTATTAAATATCTTATGGAAAAGAAAGATGCTAAACCTAGACTTATTAGATGGGTTCTCCTGCTACAAGAATTTGATTTGCATATTATTGATAGAAAGGGAGCTGAGAATCCCGTTGCAGACAACTTGTCTAGGTTAGAGAATGTTCTTGATGACCCACTACCTATTGATGATAGCTTTCCTGATGAACAATTAGCTGTCATAAATACTTCTCGTACTGCTCCATGGTATGCTGATTATGCTAATTACATTGTTGCTAAATTTATACCACCTAGTTTCACATACCAGCAAAAGAAAAAGTTCTTCTATGATTTAAGACATTACTTCTGGGATGACCCACATCTTTATAAAGAAGGAGTATTTGGTGTTATTAGACATTGTGTACCTGAGCATGAACAGGAACAGATCCTATGTAAGTGTCACTCCGAGGCTTATGGAGGACACCATGCTGGAGATAGAACTGCACATAAGGTATTGCAATCCGGTTTTTATTGGCCTACTCTCTTCAAGGATGCTCGTAAGTTTGTCTTGTCTTGTGATGAATGTCAAAGAATTGGCAATATTAGTAGACGTCAAGAAATGCCTATGAATTATTCACTTGTTATTGAACCATTTGATGTTTGGGGCTTTAATTATATGGGACCTTTTCCTTCCTCTAATGGGTATACACATATTTTAGTTGCTGTTGATTATGTTACTAAGTGGGTAGAAGCTATTTCAACTAGTAGTGCTGATCATAACACCTCTATTAAGATGCTTAAAGAAGTTATTTTTCCGAGGTTTGGAGTCCCTAGATATTTAATGACTGATGGTGGTTCACATTTTATTCATGGTGCCTTCCGCAAAATGCTTGCTAAGTATGATGTTAATCATAGAATTGCATCTCCATATCATCCACAGTCTAGTGGTCAAGTAGAAGTTAGCAATAGAGAGCTCAAATTAATTTTGCAAAAGTTTGTTAATAGATCTAGAAAGAATTGGTCCAAGAAACTTGATGATGCATTATGGGCTTATAGAACTGCATATAAAAATCCTATGGGTATGTCTCCGTATAAAATGGTTTATGGTAAAGCATGTCACTTACCTCTTGAATTAGAACATAAGGCATATTGGGATATTAAAGAGCTCAACTATGACTTCAAACTTGCTGGTGAGAAGAGGCTTTTTGACATTAGCTCACTTGATGAATGGAGAACCCAGGCTTATGAAAATGCCAAACTGTTTAAAGAAAAAGTTAAAAGATGGCATGATAAAATGATACAAAAATGTGAGTTCAATGTAGGTGATTATGTATTGTTATACAACTCTCGTTTAAGATTTTTTGCAGGAAAACTTCTCTATAAATGGGAAGGTCCTTACGTTATCAAGGAGATCTATCGTTCCGGTGCCATAAAAATCAACAACTTCGAAGGCACAAATCCGAAGGTGGTGAACGATCAAAGAATCAAACATTATATCTCAGGTAATCCCATAAATGTTGAAACTAATATTATTGAAACCGTAACCCCGGAGGAATACATAAGGGACACTTTCTAGAATGTTTCAGACTCTGAAAAGGAATAGGTACATGGTACGGTAAGTAAACCGACTCCAAAACAGTCCTGATGGCAAATTTTCTCCGTTTTGGAATATTTAAGAAAATAGGAAAATAAAAAGCAGACCGAAAAGGACATGGGGCTTCCACGAGGGTGGAGGGCGCGCCCCTGCCTCGTGGGCACCTCGTGCGCTCTCCGGACTCTGTTTTCTTGCACGATACTTCCTTTGGTCGGTAAAAATTCATTATATAATCTCCTAAAGGTTTTGACCACCGTATCATGCGAATATCCTCTGTTTTTGTTTTGAGTTGTTTCTGCTGCAGATTTAGAGCAAGATGTCTTCTCAAGAGGCAGTCAGGGAGAGTCGGGTGTCTCATCCGACACCAGGTCCAGGGGCAAACAGCGATGCTTATCACTTTGGGACCTCAACGGAGGAGGAGATGGAAGCTGACTTGAAAATGATAGATGCCATGGAGGAGGATCAAGAAGTTACTTCTTGTTTCTGGGCAGGATTCATGATGGGGGAACTATAGAGCTCAACTATTCCAAACTCGGCCATCCCTTCCAATGTTAGATTTCTTTCTTATGAAAATATGAAAAAGAGTGTTACTTGTTCTCCCGTAGCTATGCAACATCCTTGGGTGAAAGGAGCTTTAGCCATCACGGGCAAGCTCCGTAAGGAAATAATGAACCTCGAGCAGCAAGTCAATAAGCTCGAGGAAGAGAATCGTATCCTGAGGGGCATCATCGCCAAGAATATCACATCACCAACCCCGAAGAAGGAGACATAAACACATCGGGTATGGGCACTCCACTTGGCAACTCCCAAGCTTCGGGGAGTGCCCCGGTATCGTATCACCATCACTTTTATCTTTACCATTTTTCTTAGTCCAATCCTTTTGATAATATCTTGATCTAGTAGAATAAAGTTTTAGTATGATCTAGTTGTGAGTTTTGCTTTATGATATTTTTATGTAATCGAGTCCGTGAGCTATATATAATAAAGATTAGTGTTGAGTCAAGGGCTTGATTATTTTGCTATGATCCTGAGGGAATAAAATAAAAGAAATAGAAATAGAAAGAAATAAAGAGATCATGTGGATCTTATGGAGAGTAATGAGCTCACATATAGAGAGTATGATGAATAAAAGTTGTTGAGAGTTGACAAACATAGTTTTGGTCATCGTTACAATTAATAGGAAGTAATAAAGAAAGAGAGGCTTTCACATATAAATATACTATCTTGGACATCTTTTATAATTGTGAGCACTCATTAAAATATGACATGCTAAAGAGTTAACGTTGGACAAGGAAGACAACGTAATGGGTTATGTTTTCTTACATCAGAGATAAATTATATTGTCATGGATCATCCAACATGTTGAGCTTGCCTTTCCCTCTCATGCTAGCCAATTTCTTTGCACCAAGTAGAGATACTACTTGTGCTTCCAAATATCCCTAAACCCAGTTTTGCCATGAGAGTCCACCATATCTACCTATGGATTGAGTAAGATCCATCAAGTAAGTTGTCATCGGTGCAAGCAATAAAAATTGCTCTCTAAATATGTATGACTTATTAATGTGGAGAAAAAAAATCTTTATACGGTCTTGTGATATGGAAGAAATGAAAGCGACAGACAGCATAATAAAGGTCCATATCACAAGTGGCAATATAAAGTGACGTTCTTTTGCATTAAGATTTCGTGCATCCAACCATAAAAGCGCATGAAAACCTCTGCTTCCCTCTATGAAGGGCCTATCTTTTATTCTTGTCTTATACTTCATGCAAAGAGTCATGGTGGTATTCACCTTTCCTTTTTACATTTTATCCTTTGGCAAGCACAATGTGTTGGAAAGATCCTGATATATATAGCTAATTGGATGTGAGTTTACATGAACTATCATTGTTGACATTACCCTAGAGGTAAAACGTTGGGAGGCAAAACTATAAGCCCCTATCTTTCTCTGTGTCCGATTAAAACTTCATAACCATAAATATCACGTGAGTGTCAGCAATTGTGAAAGACTAAAAGATGGTTGAGTATGTGGACTTGCTGAAAAGCTCTTATGTTGACTCTTTCCTATGTTATGATAAATTGCAATTGCCTCAATGACTGAGATTAGAGTTTGTTGGTTCTCAATGAAGTTTATGATTCATGTAGCGACCAGACCTCAAACGGTCCAATCTCTGTGCTCCGGTGTCATCCCTGGATCAGTAATGCTGACACCACACAGTACTTGAAGGATTTATAATAGAGTAGCAATCACACACTTATTACCTCGAGTGTCTCAAAAGAGAACTTATTACAATAAATATGGCTTAAGGCCATCTAATAACGATAACAGCGGAAGGCTTGGAAGATAAGTGAGTCCATCAACTCCAACGGCATCACTGAGTATAGAACCACGACCTAAAACTCCTTAATCGTCGTCTGAAAAGTCTGCAACATTAACGTTGCAGCCTGAAAATGGGCCAGCACATGGAATATGCTGGCAATGTAACACATAGAGAGTAATGGAATGAAACAACTATTCTATATGCATATTTGGCTGGTGGAAAGCTCTATGGTTACAGTTTTGCGAAAAGCCAATTTTCCCCTACTGCAAAGGAATAAATTTATTTAACTATCATGGTGGTTGTTAAACATTGAGAATGGTTGACAGCATTCTCAATCCCAATTAAACATCATTAAACAAACCCATCAAACTTAATTTTATAGTAACATGCTGAGATTCACATGATAATCCAGGTACTAGATACTCAAGATGTCCATAACCGGGGACACGGCTAACCATGATTAGTTTATACACTCTGCAGAGGTTTGCGCACTTTTCCCCACAAGACTCGATCTCCTCCGTTGGATATCTCGCACTGCATGGTGTTTGAGAAACGGATGACCGAGACATAGTCTTTCAGAAATGCTTGCACCTTACGATCGGGTAGACCGTACCACCTACATCCCCTACATCTGCTAGTCTCCACTGTAAGAGTTCGCATGACTTAGTCAACTATGCTAGAGCCCATAATAGCTTGTGGCTGCACACGGAAGTTTCTAGCATGAATAATCTCATGATCCCTTTGAGCCTGGGTGGCGGTCCAAAATAAAACAGGCAATCCTGTAATACCCAGGTACCTCAATCCACCCAGATGTGTGTTTAAGTTGCCACCTTAGATAAACCATTAATTAACAATACTCACATCTACCATGGATATCACTCACTCAATCCGCGTCTACTAGCATAGCATAGCAATGGTAAGCAAACGTAGAAGTAACTCCCAAAGGTTTGATAATAAACAGGTAATAGGTCCTACCTCAACTACTTCCCATCCCACAATTTAATTAGATCCTAATCATGCAATGTTTGAGGATTGATCTAATGCAATAAAACTGGGTAGTAGGAGGTATGATCAAAGTGTTACTTGCCTTGCTGATGATCCGCGAAATCTAGAGATTCGAAGTAACAGGCGGCGCACTCCGGGTATTCTATCGCAGGCAAACAAACAAACATACAATAAGTACTCATCTAATGCATAGGTAAAAGTCAAATAAGAGAGCTAACCAGAAAGTTCAACTTAAGAACTCCGGTTTGCAAAAAGAATCAAATTGAACGAAGCAACGAAAGTCAAACGGCGAAAGAAAACAACTTCATTCTATTAATCTGGATCTAAGGCAATTTTTACATAGGCAAAAACTTGTTTAAGTTGGTTAAACGGATAGAGGGTTTCGAGACGAAACTTCAGGCGCTTGAATCGCCTGATTCCGATAAACGAGCGAAAAGTTATACTAAAACGAAAATCGGATGAGAAATCGCGATCAGAAAATAATCGTGGAAAATCCGAGAAAAAGAAAAACGACGAACAGATTAACGAACGAACATTCGTTAACTGGATCTAAACGACGAATACGTTCGTTAAAATGAACGAACGGGCGAACGCTTGTTATTTAGACTACCGAAAATAAAACCGATCTAATAAAAAAACGGAACTTAAAAAAACCGACGAAAAACTGACGGAAAATCGATCGGTTTTTCGAGGAAAAAAAACAGGGGCGCGGAAATCGAGGCGAACCTCGGGCGGCGTGCGGCGAGGCGGCGGCGGCGGCGGGGTCCGGCGAGGCGGCGCGGCGGCGGCGTCGGGCGAGGCGCGGCGGCGGCGGCGGCGCGAGCGGCGGCGGCGTGTGCGGGGCGGGGCTAGGGTTTGGCTCGGGTGGGCTGCCCCGGCTTATAAAGCCTGCTGGGCCAGAGTCCCAGGCGGACACGGCCCGGTTAGGTCGGTGCGCATTTTTTTAAAATAATTCCGCGCAGAAGAAACATAAAAAGAAATACTAAACTTACTCCAAAAATCCCGAAATAAATTTTCCCCGACTTCTAAAATCAAGCCGGACAAAGTGAACATTTATTTGGGGCCTAAATGCAATTTTGAAAAACGCATATTTTTCCTAAATTCAAATAAAATATCGAAAAACTCCGAAATAAAATCTTATTTGATTTCTTTATTAAATCCTCAATATTTCTTTATTTTGGGAAAGTCATTTTATTCCCTCTCTCATAATTTTGTAATAGAAATAATTGATGATAAAATAAATAAAAATCAAATGATCCTATTCTCAATTTTTGAGAAAACTCAAATATGAAAATAACGAAATCCCCAACTCTCTCTGTGGGTCCTTGAGTTGCTTAGGATTTCTAGGATCAAAACCAAAAGCAAAATAAAATATGATATGCATTGATGATCTAATGTATAACATTCCAAATTGAAAATTTGGGATGTTACAAACCTACCCCCTTAAGATGAATCTCGCCCTCGAGATTCGGGTTGCCTAGAAAATAGGTGAGGGTGGTCCTTGAGCAAATCTTCCTCTCGTTCCCAGGTGGCTTCGTCCTCCGTATGGTGGCTCCACTGAACCTTACAAAACTTGATAACCTTGCTGCAAGTGACTCGGCTGGCAAACTCAAGAATCTTAATTGGTTTCTCCTCATAGGTCAAATTGTTATCCAACTGAATTGCTTCCAATGGCACTGTATCCCTCAACGGTATGTCAGCCATCTCCGCGTGGCACTTCTTCAACTGAGAAACGTGGAACACATCATGAACTCCTGACAATCCTTCGGGCAATTCCAACTTGTAGGCCACTTCTCCCATAGGTTCCAATACTCGGTATGGTCCTACAAATCGTGGCGCTAACTTTCCTTTAACACCAAAGCGCTTTGTTCCCCGAAGTGGTGATACTCGAAGATAAGCTCTATCTCCAACTTCGTAAACTGTCTCCTTGCGTTTAGAATCTGCATAACTCTTCTGTCTGGACTGGGCTATCTTGAGCCTATGCGAATCAATTTCACCTTTTGTTCAGACTCCTTAATCAAGTCAGGTCCAAACAACTGGCAGTCTCCAACTTCATCCCACGACAACGGTGTCCTGCACCTTCTTCCGTACAAGGCTTCGAAAGGGGCCATCTTCAAACTGGCTTGATAACTGTTGTTGTAAGAGAACTCTGCATATGGAAAATTGTCGTCCCAACTAGATCCGTAATCTAGCGCACAAGCTCTCAGCAAATCCTCCAAAATCTGATTGACTCTCTCGGTCTGTCCATCTGTCTGTGGATGAAAAGCTGTACTGAATTCTAGCCTGGTTCCCAAAGTTTCGTGCAACTGCTTCCAGAACTTTGAGGTAAACTGGGTTCCTCTATCTGATACGATACTCCTTGGAACTCCATGCAGACATACGATCCTGGTCATGTATATCTTTGCCAACTTTGCACTGGTATAGGTAGTCTTCACTGGAATGAAATGAGCTACCTTTGTCAAACGATCGACTACAACCCATATCGAGTCATAGCCTGAATGTGTTCTGGGCAATCCTGTAATAAAATCCATGCCTAGCTTATCCCACTTCCATTCGGGTATCGGCAATGGTTGTAGCAATCCTGCTGGCTTCTGATGCTCCGCCTTCACTCTCTGACATACATCACAAACTGCTACGTACTCCGCAATATCCTTCTTCATTTCGGTCCACCAGAAAATATCCTTCAAATCCAAATACATCTTGGTATTTCCTGGGTGAATCGAATATGGTGAATCATGGGCCTCTTGCAGAATTAGCTTTCTAATCTCCGGATCATTTGGTACATAAACACGGTCTTCAAACCATAAGGTATCGTGCTCGTCCTCACGAAATCCCTTAGCCTTTCCCTTGCTAAGTTTCTCCTTAATAGAAGCAATCTCCTTGACAGTCCTTTGGGCTTCTCTGATTTTATCCATCAATGTAGACTGAATCTCCAATGCTACTACATAGCCTCTCGGGACTATTTCTAAACATAACTCTTGAAGATTTTCGACTAACTCCCTTGGTAATTCTCCCGTCATTATGGTGTTGACATGACTCTTACGGCTTAATGCGTCGGCTACTACATTAGCCTTTCCGGGGTGATAATGCAATTTCATATCATAATCCTTGATGAGCTCCAACCATCTCCTTTGTCTGAGGTTCAACTCCTTCTGTGTGAAAATATACTTCAAACTCTTATGATCTGTATACACCTCGCAATGGTTTCCAATCAGAAAATGTCTCCAAGTCTTCAGTGCATGCACTACGGCTGCTAACTCCAAATCATGCGTAGCATAATTCAACTCATGAGGCTTAAGCTGTCGTGAGGCATATGAAACAACTCTCCCTTCCTGCATAAGCACTGCTCCAAGTCCTCAACGTGAAGTGTCGCAATACACCTCATAATCCTTGGTCTGGTCTGGCAAAATCAACACTGGTGAAGTAACCAAACGTTTCTTCAACTCCTGGAAACTAGCCTCACATTCCTCTGTCCATATGAACTTGGTATCCTTCTTCAACAACTCCGTCATAGGCTTCACAATCTTTGAGAAATTCTCAATAAATCTCCGGTAGTACCCTGCGAGTCCAAGAAAACTCCGGATCTCTCCAACTGTTGTTGGTGCTTCCCAATTGGTCACAGTGATAACCTTTGTGGGGTCAACTGCTATTCCTTCTCCGGATATAATGTGTCTGAGGAATCCTACTTCCTTCAACCAAAACTCACATTTGCTAAACTTGGCATATAGTTGATGTTCCCTGAGCTTCCCAAGAACCAAACGCAAATGTTCCTTATGCTCCTCTTCATTCTTTGAGTAAACCAGGATATCATCAATGAACACTACGACGAACTTATCCAAGAACTCCATAAACACTTTGTTCATCATGTTCATAAAATATGCAGGTGCGTTAGTCAGACCAAATGACATAACGGTATACTCGTACAACCCATACCTGGTGGTAAAAGCCGTCTTGGGTATATCCTGTTCCCGAATCTTCAACTGGTGGTATCCTGATCGCAGATCGATCTTGGAAAATACCTTAGCTCCTTGCAATCGATCAAACAGATCATTGATCATCGGTAGTGGGTACTTCTTCTTGATTGTTACTTCATTCAATCCTCGATAATCGACAACCATCCTTAACGATCCATCCTTCTTCTCCACTAGAAGTACTGGCGATCCCCAAGGTGAAGAACTTGGGCGAATATAACCTTTATCCAGTAACTCCTTAATTTTCTTCTTAATTTCCACCAAATCCTTTGCAGGCATCCTGTATGGTCTCTTCAATATTGGCCCTGTGCCTGGCAATAGCTCAATCAAAAACTCAATATCTCTATTCGGTGGCATGCCTGGCAACTCCTCTGGAAATACATCAGGGAATTCCTTTACCACTGGTACTTCCTCCTGCACAACTCCTGTTAAGCAATTTACTTGAGTCCTCTTTGGCACATGTCGGGATACATACTTGATCCTTCTCCCTTCTGGGGTGGTAAGCAAAATTGACTTACTAGCACATTCAATATTCCCTTCATACTTTGATAACCAATCCATGCCTAATATCACATCCAATCCTTGGGATTCCAATACTATTAGGTCTGAGGGAAAAACATAGTTACCAATCCTTAATGGTAACCGATCACACCATAGACTAGCCATATATTCTGCTCCAGGCGAGGTTACTAACATGGGTGACCTAAGGGCTTGGGTTGACATTTTATACTTATCCACAAATCCCCTTGATATGTATGAATGCGATGCACCAGTATCGAAAAGAACGAGTGCAGTAAATGACTTAACCAAAAACTTACCGATTACTGCGTCCGACTGTTCTTCAACCTCCTCCACATTAACGTGGTTCACCTGCCCCCTGTTGAAAGGGTTCGGCTTCTTCCCGGAGCTTCCATTGCCATTTCCATTCTGTGATTCAGGACATTCATTGGCATAATGTCCGGTCTTCTGGCACTTAAAGCAAGTGACTTGGCTCAAGTCTTTCTTGGCTGGGGTTGATGGGTTGGTGCGGTTCTGGCCGTTGCTTCCTCCATTCCCATTACCAATCTTGGGGCCATTGTGATTGTACGAGCTACCGCCTCCATGGGTATGCTGAAAATGTCCTCCCGGTCTAGGGGTAAATCGTGGCTTCTGCTGAGCTCCTGAATTGTACTTTCCTTGTGCATACTTCCTCTTGCGATTTTCAATTTGCTGCTGCTTCCCTTCAATCATAAGAGCACGATCTACCAACTCCTGGTAGTTGTTGAAGGTTGCTACCATCAACTGCATGCTCAACTCATCATTCAGTCCTTCCAGAAACTTCTCCTGCTTAGCTGCATCCGTAGCAACGTCATCTGGGGCATAACGTGCTAATTTACTGAAGTACTCCACATACTGGCCAACTGTTCGTCCTCCTTGGCGCAAGTTGCGAAACTCTCGCTTCTTCAAGGCCATAGCTCCTGCTGAAACATGGGCAGTTCGAAAAGCCTGCTGAAACTGGTGCCATGTGACAGTGTCGACAGGGAAAGTGGCTGTGAAATTCTCCCACCATGATGATGCGGGTCCTTCAAGTTGATGTGCGACAAACTTCACCTTCTCCGCATCCGTGCATCCTGCTGTGGTCAACTCTCTAGCTATCTTGCGGAGCCAATCATGTGCTACTATTGGCTCGGTGCTACTGGAAAACACCGGCGGATTCAGCCTAAGAAAACGGGCTAAATGATCAACAGGTGGTGGTGGGTTGTTGTTGTTGTTCCCCTGATTCTGATTCTGGACTAGCAACTGCATCAATGTGTTCTGCTGCTGGATCAACTGAGTGAGCTCCGGTGGAAAGGTAAATCCGGGGTCACGTCTCGGAGGCATCCGAGGGTTTAGAAAAGATGAGATTTAAGAATAGAGGGGGTCTAAAGAGAAAACACTACCCATATGCACATGAGGCAAAAGCAAACAATTCAGTTCATTCATTCAATCAAACAAGGGCATACAATCAATCTAACTATCGCAAAAGTGCTCGGACTATAATATTTACATGGTGGACTACTACTACTGATGAGGTGGTCTACTAGAAATATTCTTCGGTTGCAGACTCCATGATATCTGCTCTGGCTTCATCAACATAGTCATCATCGCTATCATTGGATCCGAGTCGGTGTCGTCGATGATGATGTAGTCTTCCGGGCGAATCTCATTGGGTTCTTCGTCTTCATCTACTGGTGTAGGGCCTCCCATAAATATCCCGATCTTCATTGTTAGGTTGGCATTCTTGTCTACTAATACTTCAATTTCTTCTTCATAATCTTCACGTGTAGCCTTGAGTTCTTCCTCTAGTTCCTTGATTCTTGTCCTTGCATTCTTCAGGTCTATCATGTCGGTGCACATCTGGTTCTCCTGTCGTCAAATGTGCTGGTTTAACTCCTGGATAAAAGCTGCAACTGATCTATCCTTCCTGGTGCTGATCATCTCCCAGTGCTCATCTCGGCGTCCACAAATCTGGTAGATAGTATCCTTGAGATCATTGCGGTAGGCTTCTCCAATGCGTCCCATGGCGATGTGAGCTGCCATGCTCTTTCCTAGACTCCAAGTTGGTGCATCAAAAGAAAACTCTATGGGCTCAGTGACTGGCATGAACGTCCTTCCTGGAACTTGAAATTGAATCATCCAGCGCTCTTCTTCAGGTAAAGTGGTGTTGTAGGTTCCGGTGAAGCTTGGTACTCCTATGTTCAGGTATCTAGTGCCTTCCTTCAAGTGTCGTCCAAAGGGTGTATCTTCATCCGGTTGCGTGAACTTGTTCCTTGCATCCGCCATCCTAAAAGAGTAGAAAAGATGAGGAGTCAGAAGAGAAGAGAGTAGATAGTGATCTAGGTCTTTAGCTTAGTGGTCGTGTGCTATAGTCAGCATGTGCTCTGATACCATCTCTGTAGCGACCAGACCTCAAACGGTCCAATCTCTGTGCTCCGGTGTCATCCCTGGATCAGTAATGCTGACACCACACAGTACTTGAAGGATTTATAACAGAGTAGCAATCACACACTTATTACCTCGAGTGTCTCAAAAGAGAACTTATTACAATAAATATGGCTTAAGGCCATCTAATAACGATAACAGCGGAAGGCTTGGAAGATAAGTGAGTCCATCAACTCCAACGGCATCACTGAGTATAGAACCACGACCTAAAACTCCTTAATCGTCGTCTGAAAAGTCTGCAACATTAACGTTGCAGCCTGAAAATGGGTCAGCACATGGAATATGCTGGCAATGTAACACATAGAGAGTAATGGAATGAAACAACTATTCTATATGCATATTTGGCTGGTGGAAAGCTCTATGGTTACAATTTTGCGAAAAGCCAATTTTCCCCTACTGCAAAGGAATAAATTTATTTAACTATCATGGTGGTTGTTAAACATTGAGAATGGTTGACGGCATTCTCAATCCCAATTAAACATCATTAAACAAACCCATCAAACTTAATTTTATAGTAACATGCTGAGATTCACATGATAATCCAGGTACTAGATACTCAAGATGTCCATAACCGGGGACACGGCTAACCATGATTAGTTTATACACTCTGTAGAGGTTTGCGCACTTTTCCCCACAAGACTCGATCTCCTCCGCTGGATATCTCACACTGCATGGTGTTTGAGAAACGGATGGCCGAGACATAGTCTTTCAGAAATGCTAGCACCTTACGATCGGGTAGACCGTACCACCTACATCCCCTACATCTGCTAGTCTCCACTGTAAGAGTTCGCACGACTTAGTCAACTATGCTAGAGCCCATAATAGCTTGTGGCTGCACACGGAAGTTTCTAGCATGAATAATCTCATGATCCCTTTGAGCTTGGGTGGCGGTCCAAAAGAAAACAGGCAATCCTGGAATACCCAGGTACCTCAATCCACCCAGATGTGTGTTTAAGTTGCCACCTTAGATAAACCATTAATTAACAATACTCACATCTGTCATGGATATCACTCACCCAATCTGCGTCTACTAGCATAGCATAGCAATGGTAAGAAAACATAGAAGTAACTCCCAAAGGTTTGATAATAAACAGGTAATAGGTCCTACCTCAACTACTTCCCATACCACAATTTAATTAGATCCTAATCATGCAATGTTTTAGGATTGATCTAATGCAATAAAACTGGGTAGTAGGAGGTATGATCAAAGTGTTACTTGCCTTGCTGATGATCCGCGAAACCTAGAGATTTGAAGTAACAGGCGGCGCACTCCGGGTATTCTATCGCAAGCAAACAAACAAACATACAATAAGTACTCATCTAATGCATAGGTAAAAGTCAAATAAGAGAGCTAACCAGAAAGTTCAACTTAAGAACTCCGGTTTGCAAAAAGAATCAAATCAAACGAAGCAACGAAAGTCAAACGACGAAAGAAAACAACTTCGTTCTACTAATCTGGATCTAAGGAAATTTTTACATTGGCAAAAACTTGTTTAAGTTGGTTAAATGGATAGAGGGTTTCGAGATGAAACTCCAGGCGCTTGAATCGCCTGATTCCGATAAACGAGCGAAAAGTTATACTAAAACGAAAATCGGATCAGAAATCACGATCAGAAAATAATCGCGGAAAATCTGAGAAAAAGAAAAACGACAAACGGATTAACGAACGAACATTCGTTAATCGGATCTAAACGACGAATACGTTCGTTAAAATGAACGAACAGGCGAACGCTTGTTATTTAGACTAAACCGAAAATAAAACCGATCTAATAAAAAAACGGAACCTAAAAAAAACAGCGAAAAACCGACGGAAAACCGATCGGTTTTTCGAGAAAAAAACCGGGGCGCAGAAATCGAGGCGAACCTCGGGCGGCGTGCGGCGAGGCGGCGTCGGCGGGGTCCGGCGAGGCCGCGCGGTGGGCGAGGCGCGGCGGCGGCGGCGCGAGCGGCAGCGTCGGGCGAGGCGCGGCGGCGGCACGAGCGGCGGTGTCGGGTGCGGGGCGGGGCTTGGGTTTGGCTTGGGTGGGCTGCCCCGGCTTATAAAGCTTGCCGGGCCAGAGTCCCAGGCGCACACGGCCCGGTTAGGTTGGTACGCGTTTTTTTTAAATAATTCCGCGTAGAAGAAAAATAAAAAGAAATACTAAACGGACTCCAAAAAATCCCGAAATAAATTTTCCCCGACTTCTAAAATCAAGCCGGACAAAGTGAACATTTATTTGGGGCCTAAATGCAATTTTGGAAAACGCATATTTTTCCTAAATTCAAATAAAATATCAAAAAACTCCGAAATAAAATCTTATTTGATTTCTTTATTAAATCCTCAATATTTCTTTATTTTGGGAAAGTCATTTTATTCTCTATCTCATAATTTTGTAATAGAAATAATTGATGATAAAATAAATAAAAATCAAATGATCCCATTCTCAATTTTTGAGAAAACTCAAATATGAAAATAACGAAATCTCCAACTCTCTCCGTGGGTCCTTGAGTTGCTTAGGATTTCTAGGATCAAAACCAAAAGCAAAATAAAATATGATATGCATTGATGATCTAATGTATAACATTCCAAATTGAAAATTTGGGATGTTACAATTCATGCTTGAAATTCTGATTGAATTGTCGATAAAATATGTTGTTGCTCTAAGAATGATCATGATGCCCTCATGTCCATATTTTATTTTATCGACACCTCTATCTCCAAACATGTTGACATATTTTTCGATTTCGGTTTTCGCTCGAGGACAAGCAAGGTCTAAGCTTGGGAGAGTTGATACGTCCATTTTGCATCATGCTTTTATATCGATATTTATTGCATTATGGGTTGTTATTACACATTATGTCACAATAATTATGTTCTCTCTTATTTTACAAGGTTTACATTAAGAGGGAGAATGCCGGCAGCTGGGATTCTGGGCTGGAAAAGGAGCAAATATTAGAGACCTATTTTGCACATATCCAAAAGTCCTGAAACTTCACGGGAGCATGTTTCAGATTATATAAAAACTATTGGGCGAAAGAAGTACTTGAGGGGCCCACACCATGTCCACGAGGGTGGGGGCGCGCCCTACCCCCTGGGAGCGCCCCTGCCTCGTGGGCCCCCTGGTGGCCCTCCGATGCCCATCTTCTACTATATGAGGTCTTTCGTCGAGGAAAAAAATCATAAGCAAGCTTTCGGGAATAAACTCCGCTGCCACGAGGCGGAACCTTGGCGGAACCAATCTAGGGCTTCGGCAGAGCTGTTCTGCTGGGGAAACTTCCCTCCGGTAGGGGGAAATCATCACCATCGTCATCACCAACGACCCTCTCATCGGGAGGGGGTCAATCTCCATCAACATCTTCACCAGCACCATCTCATCTCAAACCCTAGTTCATCTCTTGTATCCAATCTTTGTATCCAAACGTCATATTGGTACATGTGGGTTGCTAGTAGTGTTGATTACTCCTTGTAGTTGATGCTAGTTGGTTTACTTGGTGGAAGATCATATGTTCAGATCCATTATGCATATTAATACCCCTCTGATTATGAACATGAATATGCTTTGTGAGTAGTTACGCTTGTTCTTGAGGACATGGGACAAGTCTTGCTATAAGTAGTCATGTGAATTTGGTATTCGTTCGATATTTTGATGAGATGTATGTTGTCATCCCTCTAGTGGTGTCATGTGAACATCGACTACATGACACTTCACCATTTTTTGGGCCTAGTGGGAGGCATTGGGAAGTAATAAGTAGATAATGGGTTGCTAGAGTGACAGAAGCTTAAACCCTAGTTTATGTGTTGCTTCGTAAGGGGTTGATTTGGATCCATATGCTTCATGCTATGACTAGGTTTACCTTAATACTTCTGTTGTAGTTGCGGATGCTTGCAATGGGGGTTAATAATAAGTGGGATGCTTGTCCAAGTAAGGGCAGTACCCAAGCACCGGTCCACCCACATATCAAATTACCAAAGTATCGAATGTGAATCATATGAATGTGATGAAAACTAGCTTGACGATAATTCCCATGTGTCCTCGGGAGCGCTTTCCTTCATATAATAGTTTGTCCAGGCTTGTCCTTTGCTACAAAAAGGATTGGGCCATCTTGCTGCACCTTATTTACCTTTATCACTTGCTACTCGTTACAAATTACCTTATCACAAAACTATCTGTTACCGATAATTTTAGTGCTTGCAGAGAATACCTTACTGAAAACTGCTTATCATTTCCTTCTGCTCCTCGTTGGGTTCGACACTCTTACTTATCAAAAAGCTACGATAGACCCCATACACTTTTGGGTCATCAATTACCTCCATAGAGAGGGCCCGAACCTGGGTAAACATCGTGTCCCCTGTATCCTGTTACCATCGACCTTAGACGCATAGTTCGGGACCCCCTACCCGAGATCCGCCGGTTTTGACACCAACATTGGTGCTTTCATTGAGAGTTCCACTGTGACGTCGACGACAGGATGGATGTCTCGCCTTGTGCTCAAGGATGATATCACCACCGGAGGAACGCTGGCTCCGGGCCAAACCCTCCGGCTGGGTGGCTTTACCATGACCGTCCGTTCGGGTCATCGAAAACCCCCTTTGTATTGACTCCGAGCACTCCAAGCAGATGGATCCGGCAGAGCTTTTGTCCTTAAACGAGCTCCTAGATCGCATCGCCGCCTTGGGGGTCGCTACAGACTACGATCGGATTAGGCTTAAAGCCGATTAGAGAGAAATCAAATCTCCACCGATCACCCACCAGATAGCGGTAGTCGAGGAGCGAGTCCACAACTCTTCCTCCATACTAAGGACGGACTATGTCCGAATCTCCGGTCTCGAAGAGCCGGACACCTACCCGCGAGGAGATGCATCCTACCCTCCGAACATAGAATCGGACGATGGGCCTAAGAAATTAGTGGACATCCCGGAGCCCGATCTGCTAAGTTCGTAAGACCTTCAGACTCCGGATCCAAAACTGGGCCAGGTTCAGATTTAAATCCACCCACCCACCCGAATACAAGCGCTCTCATGAGCATACAACAACAGTCTCAGGAAACGGTCCGCCACTTCTGGGCCATATTCCTTCTTGTCAAAAACAAGATTAAAGATTGCCGCGACGAGAAGCGATCTCAGTGTTCCGCAACGATTGCAGGGAAGAAGGAATCCTCAACGCCATCGCATCCTACACTTTGCTGACTTGGCAACTACCATACAGAAGTACAGCGCAATGGAAAGCGCCTGGAAAACCCAAGCACCCCGCTGGGAATCATCGGTCCCCACTCAACCCCTCATTTAGACAAAAATGGCGCACCCTTGCAACACGCCCGGTTCAATAGTAAAGAAATACAAGTCCAGTATGGGGCGCGGAACCGTTCTGGAAGGATGGCTCGATGGGCCATGCAAAATACACGCAACACCGGATAACATACCAACACATAGCCTTAGAGCATGTTGGATACTCTGGCAAGTGGCCAAGAGCGGCGAGGATATCCTCACCAAGAATAACCCAAAACAACCCCCCCCAGAGGACAACGACCCCAAAGTACTAATGGTCTTCGAGACATTCGCCTCAAACAATAGGTGCAAAAGAGCACTACGCAGACTCGCCGAAGTCTGTCAAATAGCATCATCAAACCCTTGGAACGACACGACTATAACTTTTAATGCTGGTGACGAACCAAAATACAGGATAATCCGAGAACCAGCCGCCTTGGTCCTTAGTCCAATCGTGGACGGTTTTCGGCTCACCAAGGTCCTCATGGACGGCGGCAGCGGACTGAACCTCATCTATGAGGATACAATACAAAAAATGGAAATAGTCAGGAGCTGCATCGAGCAAAGCAACACGACCTTCCGAGGAATCATTCCTAGTCGGGAGGTACGGTGTGCGGGAAAAATCACACTCGACGTGGTATTCGGCACACCAGAGAACTATCGGTCCGAAGAAAACCTTCCAAATGGCCCTTTCAACAACGGATATCACGCCCTCTTAGGGCGAGATGCATTCACGCGCTTCCAAGCGGTACCCCATTCTGGATACATGAAGCTTAAGATGCCTGGGCCCAACGGTATAATCACTCTAGCTAGTGATCCGGACATAGCACTCCGCGCCGAGAATAAAACCGCATCCTTGGCCCTCGAGGCATTATCTGAAGCCCTCGCGGCCGAAGAATTAATCGCATTGCGCTCCACGATGGATAGGGACGATGTGATCTTAGACAAACGACCCAAATCCACCTCCTTCAAACCGGCAGAAGAAATAGTCAAATTCCAGGTCCACCCAACGGACCCCAAGAAGACAGCATCTATTGGAGCACAACTAGACCCAACGGTCGACGCCGCACTAAGGGATTTCCTTCGCGAAAACTGGGATATATTCGCCTGGCACCCTTCTGACATGCCTGGAATCCCACGTGAGCTGGCCGAACATAGCCTTAATATCTTAAAAGGATACAAACCAATCAAACAAGCACTGCGGCGCTTTTCCGAGCCCAAATGCCAAGCTATGGGGGAGGAGCCGGCCAAGCTAATTGAGGCCGGATTCATCAAAGAAATAAAACATCCGGACTGGCTGGCAAACCTGGTGATGGTACCAAAGAAGGACAAATCCTGGCGGTTGTGCGTCGATTTTAAAGACCTCAATAAGGCTTGCCCTAAGGATCCCTCCCCCCCCCCCGCATTGATCAAATCATCGATGATACCGCAGGACAAGACTCACTGTGCTTGCTTGATGCATATTTCGAATACCATCAAATCAAAATGAAGGAGTCCGATCAAGCTGCAAAAACATTCATTACCCCATATGGGCCATTCTGCTTCAACACCATGCCCTTCGGGCTCAAGAACGCCGGTGCCACATACCAATGCATGATTCAAACATGCCTGGAGAAACTGATCGGCAAGACAGTTGAAGCTTATGTGGACGACGTCGTCATCAAAACTAGGCATGTCGAAACACTAATAGACGATTTACGTCTCACATTTGATAACCTCCGTGCGTATGACATTAAGCTCAATCCGGAAAAGTGCGTTTTCGGCGTCCCCGCTGGAAATCTGCTGGGCTTCATCGTTTCCAACAGAGGAATTGAAGCAAATCCAGCCAAAATCCGAGCTCTGTCCCAATTGGCTACGCCGATAGACCTTAAACAAGTCCAAAAGCTCGCGAGTTGTGTGGCAGCTCTAAGCCGCTTTATCTCTAGATTGGGAGAAAAGGCACTGCCACTCTATCGCCTTCTACGGCGAACCGATCACTTCGAATGGACGGACGTGGTAACAGCCGGACTGGAGGAAATAAAAACCCTTCTTGTGAGCAACCCAATCCTGGCCATGCCAAACGTCGGTGAACCGATGTTATTATACATATCGGCCACACATTAGGTGGTGACCACCATGCTCGTCGTTGAACGAGAAAAGGACAGACACAAATTCCCACTTCAGAAGCCAGTATACTACGTATCCAATGTCCTTACACCATTCAAATTCCGGTACCCCCATTATCAAAAGATAGCATACGCGGTCTTCATGGCATCCCGAAAGCTCGGTCACTACTTCTAGGAGTGTTTGATCACGGTGGCTTCCGAAGTACCACTCAATGACATTATAAACAACCGCGATGCCATGGGCCGGATTGCCAAATGGGCCATTGAGCTCCTTCCATTTGATATTACATACAAACCACGTCGAGCTATTAAATCCCAAGTACTGGCTGACTTTGTCGTCGAATGGACAGAGGCCGAACTCCCTAAAGAGTATGGCGCATATTCCAATTGGGTTATGTATTTCGATGGCTCCAAAATGCTGGCAGGGCTAGGGGTGGGCGTCGTTCTAACGTCACCTACTAGAGACGTCGTTAAATACGTACTCCAAATACTATACACGGACTCCAACAATGTAGTCAAATACGAGGCCTTATTGCATGGTCTCCGGATGGCTGTCTCCATGGACATACAATGCCTAGAAGTGCGCGGGGACTCAAACCTTGCAATATCTCAAATAAATGGAGACTTCGAAGCCAAAGATCCGAAGGTGGTAGCTTACTGTAATGCCATCATAAAAATGTCGGTCCGATTCGAGGGGCTCGAGTTCCATCATGTGGCTCGAGAAAGTAATCAAGCGGCGGACGTTCTTGCTCCTATCGGCACTAAGAGCGACCCCGTCCCACCTAATATCTTTCTGGAAAAGCTTTTTAAGCCATCTGTGGTGTGGCAGGGGAAAACGGCAACACTAGTCCAGATCCGGACACAACCAAGATTTCGAACACACCGATATCGTCGGAGGCTCAACCACTGAAATAACACCGTCGTCTCATCTCATTATGGCAGTCATTGCCCAATGGACCAAACCCTTCTTGGCCTACCTTAATAAGAAGGAGCTTCCCGAGGATCAGAATGAGGCCCGCTGCATTGTTCGACGTTCGAAGGCCTACAAGGTTCATGATGGAGAGCTCAATAAGAAAAGTGCTACTGGAGTTTTTCAACGATGTATCTCCGAGGAAGAGGGGCGGCAGCTCTTGGATGAAATTCACGTCGGACTCGGCGGTCACCACGCCGCAGCTCGGGTCCTTGTTAGCAAGGCCTTCCGTACAGGGTTTTATTGGCCGACGGCCCGAGCAGATGCACATGACCTTTTCCAACGTTGCGTCGGATGCCAACTCTTTGCCAACCAAAGCCATATGCCCCCACTTCCTTACAAACAATCCCCATCACTTGGCATTTTGCGGTCTGGGGACTCGATATGGTCGGACCCCTTAAAGGAGGATGCCATAAGAGAAAGTATCTGCTGGTCATGGTGGATAAATTCACTAAGTGGATAGAGGCCAAACCAGTCAAAACGGCCGAAGCGGGGCCGGTAATAGATTTCATATCCGGCATGGTACACCGTTATGGTGTCCCACATAGCATAATCATTGATAATGGCTCTAATTTCACAGCCGATAAAGTGAAAACCTGGTGTGCTAATCTGGGCATTAAGCTCGATTACGCCTCTGTCTATCACCTGCAGACAAACGGCCAAGTCGAACGGGCTAATGGTATTATTATGAGCGGCATCAAACCTAGACTAGTGCGGTCTTTGAAAGAATCAGACAAGAACTGGGTGGAGGAACTTGACTCCGTACTCTGGGGGCTGCGGACCATGCCCAACCGCACTACTGGACATACACCTTTCTTCATGGTGTACGGTGCAGAAGCAGTGTTACCCTACGATATTATTCATGACTCACCTCGAGTGCGCATGTACAAAGAGAGAGAAGCTGAGCTTGATCGGCAGGACAACTTAGATGCCCTGGAGGAGGAGCGTGATGTCGCAAAAGCCCGTTCCGCATTTTATCAACAGCAGGCTCGCATGTATCAAAGCAGAGAAGTGTGGGCCAATACTTATTACGTTGGTGAACTCGTTCTACGCCTGCTGGAGAAGAAAAAGGACAAACTCAAGCCCAAGTGGGAGGGTCCCTTCATCATTGACGAAGTTCTCATCGGAGGAGCGTACCGCCTACGTGATGCGTCAGACAATCACCTGGAGCCGAACCCCTGGAATGCGGCCAGACTCCGACGATTTTATGCCTAGCGCCGAACTCTGTGTTCGTCTCCTTCCTCCTGTTATTAACATTATTTTTTCCTCTCTTTTCGTTTTTTCATCTTTTTCATTTTACTCTTTAGCCCTACGACTTCAGTACGTCTAGACCATCCTCCCCTGATGCGTACATCTCCACATATGTACATCCATTATACCTGGGGGCTTCTCGTATAGAAGCTTGCTATCATTCTTCGAGCATCAAGCTCACCACATATGCGTTTTTCCATATGTACCTTTTCTTCGCCATTATATGCATCGATATGACTTAAGTTTTGGCCAAGCTGGATTGCCTGGCTCCTGTGCTTATGCCCTATGTTCCTGTTAGTTCGGCTAGGGCATAAAGGGAGCACCTCTGCGATTGTTACTGCCGGGTCATCCGGATGAGTACCTCGGACTGGGTGAAGCCGAAAGCTAGTGTTCTTAAGGGAATATTCGGTCGGTGAATTAAAGACGTTTCCGCATTCACTCCATTATGAAACCCCAGAAGTTACTTACTCTATGATTTTTTCAGTCACTGTTCGGACATGCACATTAAACGCATGCACGCCCAGGGAAAGGAACCCTTAACGGAACTATTCTCTCTGGAAGATGTTTCTTACATAATGTAATATAACATAACTAGCCGGATACACATTTTTTGTTCAAGCAACTATGACCCCTACGCCTGGTTCCCATGCATACCCTGGTATATTCTACCGTTAGGGTATTCGGAAACACTCCGCACCTTCGGGTCAAGAGGTCGAAGCGAAAAGGTCGGCCATGACGATTGTTTTTATTATCCAGCTAGAAGGAAAATACATAGTCACTTAGGACTCAAAGACTTCCTCCTCTATACCGTCCAACAGATGGTCTAACTTACAATCCTGTTGGGAATATCTAGCGGCCACCTCCACTTGGTCATATACTAAACTAATGGGAATTTCTTCCCCATTTGACCCTAGCGGTCCGATCCGGGCCATGTGATTCGGATCCAGCATGGTATACCGTGTTTTTACCATGGCCCAGGCCTCTCGCACACCCTCTCGGCAAGCCGATATCTTCCACAGTCGGATACGCCGCCGTGCTCCCTTGAACAGCTCTACAAGCTTCTCCATACTCCCTAGAGTGGAGGCGGATGGCCATAAGGCCTTGGCTACACTCCGCATTGTCTGCCGAGCTTGCTCGTGCAACTGCGACAGCCCTTACAGAAGATCACTTGTTGATTCGGACACCTCCTCTTCGGGACGGCCTGTCAACATCCTGCAATCATAGCTATATCAGCTAATTTTACCCCCAAATGGTCAACAGATAAAATTGGCCACATACTGAATATGCCACCTCGCAGCTTTTTGTTCTCCTTCACGGAGTCTGCCAGCTGGGCCCGTACATCTTTCAGTTCTTCGCGCATTTGGGTGTTCGCATCCTGGAGCTTGTTTTTCTCCTGAACGACTTTTATCAGCACACGCTCGCCCGCTGCTAACAGTTTTTGGCTCCATGTTCTCCGCTTCGAGCGCGGTCCAGCTATTCTTGCAGTTGGTCTAATGATCCGATAAAAAGGTAAGCAACTAGGTTAGCATTATTAGTGTACCATTATGTTTTCTCGATGGAGGGAAACATTACCAAGGGATGCTTCTTGGATTTCTCCAGTTCGGCATTGGCAGCAGTTAGCTGACTTTGACACTTTTCTAGTTCCTGAGATAACAGGGTGTTCTTCTCTGTAAGCACCTGGTTATACATTGATCCTTAAATCAGTTGTATCAACTACTTTAAGTCTCGGGGGCTACTGACATATGGTTATCATAGTCAGACAAAGTAAACTTACCTACACATCTTTTAAATGCTGCTTCGTGGCTCTGTTAAGCCCATCTCGAGCAGCTCGGATATATGCATCAGCCGAGCTGAAGGCGTTAAATGCCTCTTCTGAAAAGCCAGGGTCTTGTAAAACGGCCCTGCGGCGCCGATGATTCATGGCGCTCTCCACTTCCGAGTTGGTGAGGGATACATCATCCGGATCCTCGGTTGGAGGACAGTACGGCGTCACCCCCGCATCAGCCCCCGTCTTCACGGCAGGATCTGGATCCTGGCTGCGGGAAGTATGATCGACCAGACCCCCGGATATAGTCCGGCACACCTTTTTCCTGATACAGGGTAAACGGAAAGGTCATAGTTGGATGTGACTGCCAAGGTGCATATTTGCAAATTCATACCTCTTTGATGAAGGATCGGCTGTATCTTTGTTTGCCTTCCTCTTCGAAGGCTTGCCTGGTGTGGGGCCGCTCTCTTCGGAGATGCCCCCGGGGCAGCATGGTGCGCCGAACGCCTCCCCTTTTGAGCACAGAACAGTGCGGTGGGTAAGGAGGAATGAGAAAACTCTCTTGGACAAGGTATCTCCGGATTACTTACATATGAAGCTGGAAGGAGGCCGGGGTAATCGGCAATGATGGGTACATCTGTAGCATCATAGCTCATCTGATAGAATATTCCATCCTCGAGCTCCACAAATATGCCCGGATCTTCCTCATATCCGGGGTCAAGATCCCGGTTGTGATTCTCCGGCTGAGGGGCAGGGTCATGGATCCCCTCGACAGCCTTTCGCCATTCCTGTTATAAGCGGATAAGATACTGCTTGTCAAGAATGATTCGAGGACAGGAGTAAAATAGTGGAGCTGAAGCTTACCCAGCTGGGAGGATTATACATGGAAAATCCGTCTCGATATTGGAGATGGGTGAACTCCTCCTTCTCCCCTTTATACAGCTCAGCCAGTATTTTGACCAAGGCGGCGGGGGTCTTCAGGCCCTTCCGACCGTAGCGTGAGGCGTCGTCTTCACTGTTATAATGCCACATGGGCAGCCCTCTGTATTGGAGTGGCTGGACCCCCCCCCCCCCCCCCCGCGTTATAGAGATCGCCGTTACCTCGACTATTGACAATCCAGACTAGGCAAGCGTCTTAATCTTGCCTAGCAGCAGGCTGATCTCTGCACTATCCTCTTCCTCGAGGCTCCGAGGACGCCATCTATGGCGTTTCTTCAGTGGAGCATTTGAAAACTTGGGGAGGCCCATGCAGACGGGGTCGGGTAGAGCGACGTCGTCGATGTAGAACCATTCGGAAGGCCACTCTTCGGGAGCTTTCTTCGGCGTGCCGGATAGGTATCCGGTCCCGGCGATGCACCACACTTTGGCTCCTCCCACTTCAAAAATTGACCCACCTTGATTGCGAGGGACGAGGCAGAACAGTCTTCTCCATAAATCGAAATGAGCCTCGCAGCCCAGGAATAGCTCGCATAGAGCGACATAACCCACAATATGAAGGATAGAGGCGGGAGTGAGACTATGCAGTTGGAGGCCGTAATACTCCAGCAGACCTCGGAGGAAGGGATGGATCGGAAATCCGACACCTCTGTAACGCCCTCGATGCGGCTATATCTCCCACGTGCCGAAGCACGACTTAGAGGCATAACCACATTGAAAGCAATGTCGCAAGTGAGGTAATCTTCGCACACAACCCATGTAATACAATAGGGGAAAAGATACATAGTTGGCTTACACTCGCCACTTCACACAATTACATGAATAAAGCATTACATCAACCAGATACAATCAAGGTCCGACTACGGAACCAAAATAAAAGAAGAACCCCAAAAGCGACAAGGTCCCCGATCGACCCCAACTAGGCTCCACTACTAATCAACTAGAACGAAACGACACAAAGGACAAGATCTTCATCGAGCTCCTCCTGAGCTTGGTTGCGTCATCTACACGGACTCATCGGCACCTGCAAGCTGGTTTGGAAGTATCTGTGAGTCACGGGGACTCAGCAATCTCGCACCCTCGCGATCAAGACTATTTAAGCTTATAGGTAAGGTAAAGGTATGAGGTGGAGCTGCAGCAAGCGACTAGCATATATGGTCGCTAACCTATTCGCAAAAGAGAGTGAGAAGAGAAAGCAAAAGCACGGTCGAACAACTATGATCAAGAAGTGATCCTAGAACAACCTACGTCAAGCATAAATCCAACAACCGTGTTCCCTTCCCGGACTCCGCCGGAAAGAGACCATCACGGTTACACACGCGGTTGATGCATTTTAATGAAGGTCAACTTCAGGTTTTCTACAACCGGACGTTAACAAATTCCCATCTGCCCATAACTGCGGGCATGGCTTTCGAAAGTTCAAATCCCTGCAGGGGTGTCCCAACTTAGCCCATAACAAGCTCTCACGGTCAACGAAGGAATAGACCTCCTCCCGAGACATTCCGATCAGACTCGGTATCCCGGTTCTTCAAGACATTTCGATAGGTTAAAACAAATCCAGCAACACCGCCCGAATGTGCCGACAAATCCCGATAGGAGCTGCACATATCTCGTTCTCAGGGCACACTCAGATGAGACATCCTACGAGTAAAACCAACCCTCAAGTTGCCCCGAGGTGGCCCCGCAGTCTACTCGGTCGGACCAACACTCGGAGGAGCACTGGCCCGGGGGGGGGGGGGGGGGGGGTTAGAATAAAGATGACCCTTGAGACTGCAGAACCCAAGGGAATGGGTAGGTTGTTAGTGCAAATGGTAAAACCAAGTTGGGCATTGCTGGAGGAGTTTTATTCAAGGCGAACTGTCAAGGGGTTCCCATTATTACCCAACCGCGTAAGGAACGCAAAATCCGGGAACATAACACCTATATAACGGAAACTAGGGCGGCAAGAGTGGAACAAAACACCAGGCATAAGGCCGAGCCTTCCACCCTTTACCAAGTATATAGATGCATTAATTAAATAAGAGATATTGTGATATCCCAACAAGTAAACATGTTCCAACAAAGGAACAACATATCCATGTACCAACAAGATACAAACTTCATCTTCACCTGCAACTGACAACGCTATAAGAGGGGCTGAGCAAAGCGGTAACATAGCCAAACAACGGTTTGCTAGGACAAGGTGGGTTAGAGGCTTGGTTAAACAATATGGGAGGCATGATAAGCAAGTGGTAGGTATCGCAACATAGGCATAGCAAAAGAGCGAGCAACTAGCAAGCAAAGATAGAAGTGATTTCGAGGGTATGGTCATCTTGCCTGAAATCCCGCAAGGAAGAAGAACGAGTCCATGAAGAAGACAAATGGACGTAGACGAATGGGTCCTCACAAACGCGACGTCATCGGAACCAACCCGAAGAAGCAACACCGGAAAGAAGCAAGCACCATAGTAAACAACCAACACATAGACATGGCATGATGCACAATCAAGTATGATGCATGTCCGGTTTAATGAAGCATGGCATGGTAAAGTGCACAAACAACCCTACAAATTAAGTGGGGCTCAATATGCAACGGGTTGCATATTGACGAAACACCACATCAAGTTATTTAGTTCGATCTCGTTTATGTACCCAACAATATTAAATGTTGTTAAACATGGCAAGAGGGTGAAGCAAAGTAAAACTACCTATCTAGTCAAGGTTAAATGAGGCCGGAAGCAACGAACAACAATTCCGGTAAATCCCCATGTGCATATATTAGGTTTGGTCCTGTTCTGCCCTAAACCATATTTTAAAGTTGTTAAACATGAAAAGTGATGTCACCATGATAAACTAGGCAAAATTCTACCCCATTTACATATAAAGATTATTTAAATCCGAGCTACGGTTAATTAGTTATGAATTAAATCATTTTAGCAAGTAATTTAAGCAAATTTAAACAAACAACATTTAAACATTTTGAACATGGATGGAAAAGACATATTATGAGACTACACAAAATTCTAAGCAACTTTCATAAATAAATCATTTTAATCCGATGCATAGATGATGAGTTATTATATGTATGAAATAGGAGGGTTTTTCTATAAATCTGCGTTCTTTGGAAAATTAGCTAAAACGTTCTGCGGAAAAGAAAAAGAACACATCTCAGCCCGAAACTGCAAGCTGGCCCAACAAGAGAAATAAAAAAAAACAAAAGAGGGGCATTGTGGGTGACCTCACCCATGGGCTTCGGCCCGTTTGAGGAGGAGGGGGGTAGGCCGCGGCTGGCTGGGCTTGGCACGGGATGCGGCCCACGCGTGCAAAGCAGAGGGGCGAGCGGTTCGAGTTGCTGCTGCTCGTTTCTGAAGAACAGAAACAGCAGCAGGGGAACAGGGGCGCGATGCAGGGGCTTGGCGAGGCGGGACTTGGACGAGGTGGCGGAGCCGAGGGACTTGGGCACGACTCCGGCAAGGGTCTTGGGTGGCGGGGAGGACCGAGAACAGAGAGATGGCCGGGACTCAACAGATCTGGGCGGTGATTGGACTTGGCGGTCAACGCGGCAGGGGCGGCTTTCTCTTTCTGCTCCCGACAGAAGAAGGTTGGACCTGGCGGTAGGTAGTGGGCTGTGCAGAAGGCCTCAGGCTAAGAAAAGAGAAGAGAGAAGACCCGGCGACTGTTTCCGGAGACCGAAAACGTCCGACGATAGACCGACTATAGTGCCGCTATAGTTTAACGTTTGGGCTATCAAACGAACCCCGAATGCGATGAAACTTGGCAGGCGACCTACTAACACCATAACAACACCGCATGCCAACTTTCAACCCATTCCGAGAACATTTTCCTGCCACTTATAAAAATACTATTTCGGACATGCCGCGGGCGCGTGCAAGTGTGGTTGGGCTCAGAACGGACAACGGACGGAACGAGGAGGCCAGGGACAGGTGCAAGTTTTAAAACATGATGATGCAATGCACATGATGACATGACAAGATGCAACACGCAAGCAAATGACATGGCAACGACGGCGAATAACTGGACGACACCTGGCACATCGGTCTCAGGGCGTCACAACCTCTTAACAAGAAGGGGATGAAGCATACTCGTTCTCCCCTGGACGGATTGGGGAAGTTCTCTGTTTGAGCCCCTCCCTTGAGGGATGTCATCCCTGCTCGTATGGGGACCAAGTCCGCGGGGGGAACAAAGCCCTGTGTTTGCAGCTTCGCCAGTTGACTGTGGGATACGGAACATCTCCCCCAATCACCCTCTTTGGAGTCGTGGGGACGAGAGGAAGAGCTGGGAGCGCTAGCCATGTTGGAGTGGTTTTTTCTTAGCAAGCTCTGAGGATTTTTCACGGGGTGTGGAATGGATCTGAGATCTATTCTCTTTAAATAAGCACCTTTGTGGTACGGTCGGGGTGGTATATGCAAAAAATACCCTGACCTCTCGCATTCGCTCGACACGTGGAAACTGAAGTTGTTGATGCACAGAAGCCGAGGGGTATAACATTAAATGGAAGGCCGAGCACACTACTCGGAAGTCATCGGTGGAGGAACCCGCCTTGCAATGCTGAAGATAATCTATGTGCCGAACACCTTGTGATTGAAGACTGGTTCGGGGGCTACTGAGGGAGTCCTGGACTAAGGGGTCCTCGGGCGTCCGGCCTGTTAGCCATGGGCCGAACTGATGGGCTGTGAAGATACGAACACCGAAGACTGCACCCATGTCCGGATGTGACTTTCCTTGGCGTGGAAGGCAAGCTTGATGGCCAACTATGTAGATTCCTTTCTCTGTAACCGACCTTGTGTAACCCTAGATCCCTCCCATGTCTATATAAACCGGAGGGCTAGGTCCGTAGATAGGCCGAATACTCATTACCATAGTCATATAGGCTAGACTTCTAGGGTTTAGCCATTACGATCTCAAGGTAGATCAACTCTTGTAATACTCGTATTCATCAATATCAATCAAGCAGGACGTAGGGTATTACCTCCATAGAGAGGGCCCGAACCTGGGTAAACATTGTGTCCCCTGTCTCCTGTTACCATCAACCTTAGATGCACAGTTCGGGACCCCCTACCCGAGATCCGCCAGTTTTGACACCGACAGCCGCCCATCGGGAGCAGGGAGTCCACGGCACTCGCGCAGCCAAAGTTCGTAGGCCCAGATGACGGACTTCGGGAGGCGGCCTCCGTTCCCAACGGCCTCGTCGGCGAGCGAGCCGCCGGGCGCGACCTCGAGGAAGCGGGCGGCCCGGACGGTGTAGTTGGGCCCGCCGGAGAGCACGATGGCGTCGCGGGTCGCGCGCGGCGAGGAGCAGTGCCCGCGGCTGGATCTCCTCGACCAGCTGCAGCGTCCGCGGCTGGAGCGTGGTGTTGGGCCCAATGGCGGGCTTGGTGCCGCTTCCCTTGAGGTACACGGACGCGTCACAACCCTGAGGAAATCAGTCGTGGAAGAAGATGCCGATGAGGCCGGCGGCGAGCGCCACCTCACGCTGAAGCGCCGCCTGCACGGAGGACAGCATGATGCTCTCCAGCTGCTAGTTGGTGCGGTGCCGCCGCTGCTGCTCACAATCGCCATAGTTGGTGCGGTGCTGTGGGTATGGACTGTGGAGTAAGCTAGCTAGCTAAGGCTAGGCGTGTGGCTTGCTCAAGTCGTGCGAGCTCTCGGCTGGGACCTGGAGCGGCTGCCGCTGGAGCTGGGCGCATCCACAGCCGCGAGCCGGGCGCGGTGCCGTGCGTGAAGGAGTCCAGGTGTCAAGCGCGCCCATGGTCGGCCGAAGCTGGCGGTGGACATGCGTAACGCCCTCGATGCGGCTATATCTCCCACGTGTCGAAGCACGACTTAGACGCATAACCGCATTGAAAGCAATGTCGCAAGTGAGGTAATCTTCGCAAACAACCCATGTAATACAATAAGGGAAAAGATTCATAGTTGGCTTACACTCGCCACGTCACACAAATACATAAATAAGTCATTACATTCATCCAATACACTCAAAGGTCCGACTACGGAACCAAAATGAAGATAAATCCCAAATGGAACATAGTTCCCGATCGCCCCAACTAGGCACCACTACTGATCATCTGGGAAAGACACATAGTATCGTCCTGAGTCCTCATCGAACAACCACTTGAGCTTAGTTGAATCACCTGGAGCGGTATCATCGGTCCCTGCATCTGGTTTTGGAAGTAAACTGTGAGTCACGGGGACTCAGCAATCTCACACCCTCGCGATCAAGACTATTTAAGCTTATAGGAAGGGTAAAGGTATGATGTGGAGCTGCAGCAAGCGACTAGTATATTCGGTGGCTAACATATGCGCAAAAGAGAGTGAGAAGAGAAGGCAAAGGCACGAGCGACAAACTATGATCAAGAAGTGATCCTAGAACAACCTACGTCAAGCATTACTCCAACACCGTGTTCACTTCCCAGACTCCGCCGAGAAGAGACCATCACGGTTACACACGTGGTTGGTGCATTTTAATTAAGTTAAGTTTCATGTTATCTACAACCGGACATTAACAAATTCCCATCTACCCATAACTGCGGGCACGGCTTTCGAAAGTTCAAATCCCTGCAGGGGAGTCCCAACTTAGCCCATCACAAGCTCTCACAATCAACGAAGGATATTCCTTCTCCCAAGACAATCCGATCAACCTCGGCATCCCGGTTACAAGACATCCTCGACAATGGTAAAACAAGTCCAGCAACACCGCCCGAATGTGCCGATAAATCCCGATAGGAGCTGCACATATCTCGTTCTCAGGGCACACTCAGATGAGCGCTCCGTACAACTAAAACCAAACCTTGAGTTTCCCCGAGGGGGCGCTGCAAAGGGCTCTAGTTTGGACCAACACTCGGAGGAGCACTGGCCCGGGGGGGTTTAAATAAATATGACCCTCAAGCTCCAGAAACCCAAGGGAAAAAGAGGCTAGGTGGAAAATGGTAAAACCAAGTTTGGGCATTGTTGGAGGAGTTTTATTCAAGGCGAACTGTCAAGGGGTTCCCATTATAACCCAACCATGTAAGGAACGCAAAATCCGGGAACATAACACCGATATGACGGAAAAAATAGGGCGGCAAGAGTGGAACAAAACACCAGCCATAAGGCCGAGCCTTCCACCCTTTACCAAGTATATAGGTGCATTAAGATAAACAAGATAATATTATGATATCCCAACAATAAACAAGTTCCAACAAGGAACGATCTCCAATCTTCACCTGCAACTAGCAACGCTATAAGATGGGCTGAGCAAACGGTAACATAGCCAAACAATGGTTTGCTAGGACAAGGTGGGTTAGAGGTTTGACATGGCAATATGGGAGGCATGATAAGCAAGTGGTAGGTATCGTAGCATAGGCATAGCAAAAGAGCGAGCATCTAGCAAGCAAAGATAGAAGTGATTTCGAGGGTATGGTCATCTTGCCTGCAAAGTTCTCAGAGTTGCCTTGATCCTTGTAAGCGTACTCAACGGGCTCCTTGTTCACGTACTCGTCTCCCGGCTCTACCCAATCAAGAACAACAAACAAAAGGAACACAATCAACCACGTGCAATGCTCAAGCAACATGATGCAAACATGGTATGATATGCGGGATGCGATATGTGATGCATATGCAAGATTTGCAAAGGAATGATAGAAACTGGCCTCAACTTGGAAAACCAAGCATGCCACTGGAAAGGGGAGGTGATTTCGGTCGAAATCAATATAAAGATCACCGGAATCGGATGCTCGGTTTGGAAATGGCAAGCAAAACAAATATAGCACCGGTATGTGATAAACAACAAGTAGCCTTCTAAATGCATCAACATAAATAAGCTAATGCACTCAAAAATGACAACAAAATACATGGAAGGTATCCACTCATGATGCTTGACAAAATATGAACACTGAGCTACGGCTAATTCACTCATTAACAGGTTCAAACAAGCATGGCAAAAGTGCAAAAGATTACTGGTTTCAGACTTAGTGAAATTAACAGCAAGTTAGGAATTTAACATCAGGAAGCAAAGTTCAGAGCACGATAACTACATGCTACAGGAACATGTCATGGCAAATCAAGGCATGGCATGAAGCTACTCAAAGCATATAACAAAAGTCCTTAGTGATCATGAGCCAAAAGGGATCAAAAAATACAATTGCAAGCATGTGAACATAACAATTAACGAAAACAGATTCAGACTTAGTGAAAAACTGGAGCATGCAAAACAGATATCAAGTAGACATGTTTACGAGCTCGATGCACTCACTACAAGGCATTGAATGACAAACTAAGCATACACCCAGTAAGTAGACATGGCAAGAACAACAACATAGCATGCATGGATCAACAACAACAAGCTCGGCAAAATCGCTAAACAAGTTAACAATCTGCCAGGAACATTTTATAGCAAATGTAGAGCTCGATTGACTCAAGCTAGGGTGCTCCATAATTGCAAACAAAGACATGGATGGATAGATCACAACATTCTCTACAAAACATCCTTACTGATCATGCTCAAAAGAGGCACGGATCAATAGGAAACAACATGAACATATGACATAAAAATAATGACAGGGCAAGGACTTAGTGAAATTCTAAGTCCCTGAAATCAGGATCATTGAGTAAGCTAATTTTGCATGCTTTTGCTAGTCACCAAAAAGATCACAAAAATACATGGCATACACCCTTGTAAAGATGGCACGGCATTCTTCAAATCACATGTAGAGCTCAGGATCATAGCATGCACACATTAATCATGGTAAAAATGACAAAAGTGCATTTGCTGAAACAGATCTGAAACTATCATCACATAGCCCTCTTCCAACAGCATTTCAGGCATCAAGATAAGCTCAAAAGGAAATGATGCAGTGAGATGAAATGATGTACTCGTCGAGACGAACATTTTGATATGCTACACGCACGAATCGGAGCCACGATGAGGAAGTTATGGCATGTCAAAGTATGCAAAAAAACTAGGGTTTCGAGGGGGAAAAGTCAACCGAGGGGATTTCCAGATCTGGATCCGGTTGCACTGTAGCGGTGCGCACTCCAAGGTTCACCGGAAACCTGTTCGCCGGAGATCGCGGAGGAGGCCGGAGCTGTTGCCGGAGTCGAGGGAGGTCGGAGATGGTGAGGAGGGGCGGCGCCGGCGTTGAGCTCCTCCACGGGCGCGCGGGCTCACAGGGGTCCGGCGACCGGCTCGGGCAGCGCGAGCGCAGGGCGGTGGGCGAGCTCGTCGGTGAGGAGGCGGCGGAGCGTGGCATTCCGGCGGATCGGGGCGGCGCGGAGGAAGAAGAAGGCGGCGCGCGCGGGGCAGCTTGGGCCCGGTCGGGCGACGGGAGGGCCCGGCCTGGGCCTCGCGGGCCGGCGGGGCTGAGGCGGCGATGTGGTCACGCCCGGGACAGGTGGCGTCGTCTGGTTGGTCGGCGGCGGCGGGCGGACACGTCCGATGCCCGGATTTTCATCCGGCGGCGGCGGGTGGAGTTTCTCTAGGGTTAGGAGGAGAGGAGACCCGGGATTTTCGTGGAGGGACATATTTATAGAGGTAGAGGGAGCTAGGAAGCTCCAAATGAGGTGCGGTTTGCGGCCACGCGATCATGATCGAACGATCTATATGATGGAGGAGGTTTAGGTGGGTTTTGGGCTACTTTGGAGGGGTGTTGGGCTGCAACACACACGAGGCCTTTTCGGTCCCTCGGTTAACCGTTAGAGTATCAAACGAAGTCCAAACGGCATGAAACTTGACAGGCGGTCTACCGGTAGTAAACCTAGGCCGCAAGACAAGTACCGGTCCAATCCGAAAACGTTTAACACCCGCACACGAAAAGAGGTAGAAAGGGACACCGGAGGACATAGGAGCGCCGGAATGCAAAACGGACAACGGGGAAAATGCTCGAATGCATGAGATGAACACATATACAAATGCAATGCACATGATGACATGATATGAGATGCATGACAAAGACAAAACAACACGAAGACAAAACCCGACAACGAGGAAATAACATAACTTAGTGCTGGAAACGACAAGAGTTGGAGTACAAATATGGTAAATTACATCCGGGGTGTTACAACACTCCACCACTACGAAAGGATCTCGTCCCAAGATCTAGGACTGTAAAAACTCCGGGTACTCAGAACGGAGGTGATCCTTGCGTTCCCAGGTGGCTTCATGGTCGGAATGATGTGACCACTTGACTTTGAGGAATTTGATAGATTTGTTGCGAGTCTTGCGCTCAGTTTCTTCAAGAATAGCAACGGGGTGCTCACGATAAGAAAGGTCTTCTTGGAGATCAATGTCTTTGAATTTGACGGTGCGGTCAGGAGTCTTGAAGCACTTGCGGAGCTGAGAGACATGAAACACGTCGTGCACGTTTGCAAAGTTGGAGGGAAGCTCAAGTTGATAGGTGAGATCGCCTCTTTTGCTGACGATCTTGAAAGGACCCATGTATCGAGGGGCAAGCTTCCCTTTGATACCGAAGCGACGAGTACCTTTATTGGAGAGACGCGGAGGTAGACATGGTCTCCGATCTCGAAAGCCAAGTCACGATGCTTGCTATCATAGTAACTCTTTTGGCGCGATTGCGCGGCTTTGAGATTATCACGAATGACTTTACACATCTCTTTTGCCTCTGTGATCAATTCATTGCCAAGAAGTTGACGTTCACCAGTCTCTGACCAGTTAAGAGGAGTACGGCACTTCCTGCCATAGAGAATTTCGAACGGGCCTTGCCCGAACTCGCTTGGAAGCTGTTGTTGTAGGAGAACTCGGCATATGGAAGACAATCTTCCCACTTCATACCAAAAGAGATGACGCAAGCCCTGAGCATATCTTCGAGAATTTGATTGACTCGCTCGACTTGGCCACTAGTTTGAGGATGAAAAGCTGTGCTGAAATGGATATTGGTGCCCATGGCCTTCTGAAAAGAATCCCAGAACTTGGAGGTGAAGATGCTGCCACGATCTGAAGATATCAACTGCAGAATGCCGTGCAGAGAGACAATCCGGAAGGTATATAGCTCTGCCAATTGAGCTGCTGTGATAGATTCTTTGATAGGAAGGAAATGAGCCACTTTAGTGAGTTTGTCGATGACAACGAAGATAGCATCATTGCCACGCTTGGACTTTGGAAATCCAGTCACGAAGTCCATCTCAATATGGTCAAACTTCCATTCTGGAATGGCAAGAGGTTGGAGGAGACCAGCTGGCCGTTGGTGTTCTGCCTTCACTCTTCTGCAGACATCACATTCATTCACGAACTGAGCAATCTCGCGCTTCATTCGAGTCCACCAATACGACTGCTTGAGATCATGGTACATCTTTGTACTTCCAGGGTGGATAGAGAGGAGTGAATTGTGAGCCTCGTTCATAATGACTTTACGAAGATCACCTTTAGGAACAACAATGCGATCCTTGAAGAATAGAGTATCCTTGTCATCAAGGCGATAGCACTTGTACTTGGGTTGACTCTTGGCAATCCCAATCTTCACCTTCCTCACCATAGCATCAAGAAGTTGAGCCTCACGAATCTGATCTTCCAAAGTAGGAGAGACTTGGAGGTTGGCGAGGAAACCTTGAGGAACAACTTGCAGATTGAGTTTGCGGAAAGCTTCACAAAGCTCGGGTTGGTAAGGCTTGATAATCAAACTGTTGCAGTAAGCCTTCCCGCTCAATGCGTCAGCAATTACATTAGCCTGGCCTGGAGTATATTCGATACTCGGATTATACTCTTGAATCATTTCGACCCAACGAGTCTGCCTGAGGTTGAGGTTTGGCTGAGTGAAGATGTACTTGAGACTCTTATGATCAGTGAAGATGTCCACTTTTCTTCCCAATAAGAGATGTCTCCAAGTTAAAAGAGCATGCACAACTGCCGCCAACTCGACGTCATGAGTGGGGTAGTTCTTTTCGTTGGCCTTCAACTGGCGAGAGGTATAGGCCACAACTTTCTTCTCTTGCATCAACACTGCACCAAGACCTTGAAGAGAAGCATCACAGAAGACCTCAAACGGTTTGGATTCACCAGGAGGAGTCAGAACTAGAGTAGTGACTAACTTCTCTTTCAGGGTGTTGAAAGCGATGTCACATTCAGGAGACCAAACGTACTTCACATGCTTCTGGAGAAGGTTGGAAAGAGGCTTCGCGATCTTTGAGAAGTTCTCAACGAACCTTCGACAATAGCTTGCGAGCCCAAGGAAGCCGCGGAGTTGCTTCACGTTCTGAGGTGGTTCCCAATTCACAATTGCAGACACCTTCTCAGGATTCACCGCTATGCCCTTGGCAGAGATGATATGCCCAAGGTAGAGAACCTCATCGAGACAAAACTCGCACTTTGAAAACTTGGCATAGAACTGATGTTCTCTGAGCTTATCCAGCACCAAACACAAGTGCTTGGCATGATCTTCCTTGTTCTTGGAAAAGACCAAAATGTCATCGAGGTAGACCAAGACGAAGTCATTTGTGTAGGCGTTGAAGATGAAATTCATCATGCGAGAGAATGTTGGCGGAGCGTTGACGAGGCCGAATGACATGACAGTGTATTCATATGAACCATAGCTTGTTCTGAATGCTGTCTTGGGGATATCTTGTTCACGAATGCGAATCTGATGATAGCCCATACGGAGATCAAGCTTGAAGAATACTTGAGCACCTTTGAGTTGTTCAAACAGCTCGTTGATGTTGGGAAGTGGGTACTTGTTCTTTATAGTCTTCTTGTTCAATGGACGGTAGTCGACACAAAGTCGGTCCGTTCCATCCTTCTTCTTCACAAAAAGAACTCCACAACCCCATGGAGAAGAACTAGATCGTATGAGACCCATTCGCTCTTGAATATCGAGTTGTTTCTTCAGCTCCTTCAACTCTTCAGGTCCAAGCTTGTAAGGACGTTTGCAAACAGGTTCCGTGCCAGGCTCAAGATCGATGACGAATTCAACTGGCCAGTGCGGAGGCATTCCTGGAAGCTCTTCTAGAAAGACGTATTGATATTCGCAAACGACTAGAATTTGAGAGATGGCGTCCAGCTCGCCCTTCTCATTGAGAGAAAATAGTCGGATGGTATCATCCCTTGCGGCAAAGACAATTACATCCTCAGACGAATGAGTCAATTGAATATGCCTGGCAGCATAATCAAGATGAGCCTTGTGCTTAGAAAGCTAGTCCATTCCAAGAATAAGATCAATATCCGAGTCGTCCAGAACAATAGGAGAAGCTAGAAATTTGTAGTCACCCAACGTGATAGTAACATCCGGGACGCAGATATTAGCTGTCATTTGCTTGCCCGGGGACACGATTTGTAAAGATCTTTGCAAATACTGATAATCACACTCATACTTTGATGCAAAGGGTTTAGAAATGAAGCAATGCGATGCACCAGTGTCAAAAAGAACTTTTGCAGGAACACCATTAACAGGAAGGTTACCCATTATGACATCTGACGAGTCCTCTGCCTGAGCTGCATTCACCATGTTGACCTTGGCGTGATTGGGGTTATGCTTGACCACTGCGGTACTGGCAGATCTTGTTGGGAAACGTAGTAATTTCAAAATTTTCCTACGCACACGCAAGATCATGGTGATGCATAGCAATGAGAGGGGAGAGTGTTGTCCATGTACCCTCGTAGACCGTAAGCGGAAGCGTTAGCACAACGCGGTTGACGTAGTCATACGTCTTCATGATCCGACCGATCAAGTACCGAACGTACGGCACCTCGAAGTTCAGCACACGTTCAGCCCGATGACGTCCCTCGAACTCCGATCTAGCCGAGTGTTGAGGGGAGTTTCGTCAGCACGACGGCGTGGTGACGATGTTGATGTTCTACCGACGCAGGGCTTCGCCTAAGCACCGCTACAGTATTATCGAGGTGGACTATGGTGGACGGGGGCACTGCACACGGCTAAGAGACAATCAACTTGATCAACTTGTGTGTCTAGAGGTGCCCCCTGCCCCTGTATATAAAGGAGCAAGGGGGGAGGCGGCCGGCCTAGGAGGAGGGCGCGCCAAGGGGGAAGTCCTACTCCTACCGGGAGTAGGACTCCTCCTTTCCTTGTTGGAGTAGGAGAGAAGGAAAGAGGAGGAGAGGGAGAAGGAAAAGGGGGCTGCACCCCTTGTCCAATTCGGACCAGAGGGGGGGCGCAGGCCTCCTTCCTTTTGGCCTATCTCCTATATTCCCGTATGGCCCAATAAGGCCCATATACTCCCCGACGAATTCCCGTAACTCTCCGGTACTCCGAAAAATACCCGAATCACTCGGAACCTTTCCGAAGTCCGAATATAGTCGTCCAATATATCGATCTTTACGTCTCGACCATTTCGAGACTCCTCACCATGTCCCCGATCTCATCCGGGACTCCGAACTCCTTCGGTACATCAAAACATATAAACTCATAATATAAGTGTCATCGTAGCGTTAAGCGTGCGGACCCTACGGGTTCGAGAACTACGTAGACATGACTGAGACACGTCTTCGGTCAATAACCAATAGCGGAACCTGGATGCTCATATTGGCTCCTACATATTCTACGAAGATCTTTATCGGTCAGACCGCATAACAACATACGTTGTTCCCTTTGTCATCGGTACGTTACTTGCCCGAGATTCGATCGTCGGTATCTCAATACCTAGTTCAATCTCGTTACCGGCAAGTCTCTTTACTCGTTTCGTAATACATCATCCCGCAACTAACTCATTAGTTGCAATGCTTGCAAGGCTTAAGTGATGTTCATTACCGAGAGGGCCCAGAGATACCTCTCCGCCAATCGGAGTGACAAATCCTAATATCGAAATACGCCAACCCAACAAGTACCTTTGGAGACACCTGTAGAGCACCTTTATAATCACCCAGTTACGTTGTGACGTTTGGTAGCACACAAAGTGTTCCTCCGGTAAACGGGAGTTGCATAATGTCATAGTCATAGGAACATGTATAAGTCATGAAGAAAGCAATAGCAACAAACTAAACGATCAAGTGCTAAGCTAACGGAATGGGTCAAGTCAATCACATCATTCTCCTAATGATGTGATCCCGTTAATCAAATGACAACTCATGTCTATGGTTAGGAAACATAACCATCTTTGATCAATGAGCTAGTCAAGTAAAGGCATACTAGTGACATATTGTTTGTCTATGTATTCACACATGTATTATGTTTCCGGTTAATACAATTCTAGCATGAATAATATACATTTATCATGATATAAGGAAATAAATAATAACTTCATTATTGCCTCTAGGGCATATTTCCTTCAGTCTCCCACTTGCACTAGAGTCAATAATCTAGTTCACATCGCCATGTGATTTAATACCAATAGTTCACATCACCATGTGATTAACACCCATAGCTCACGTCGACATGTGACCAACACCCAAAGGGTTTACTAGAGTCAATAATCTAGTTCACATTGCTATGTGATTAACACCCAAAGAGTACTAAGGTGTGATCATGTTTTGCTTGTGAGAGAAGTTTAGTCAATGGGTCTGCCACATTCAGATCCGTAAGTATTTTGCAAATTTCTATGTCAACAATGCTCTGCACGGAGTTACTCTAGCTAATTGCTCCCACTTTCAATATGCATCCAGATTGAGATTTAGAGTCATCTGGATCAGTGTCAAAATTTGCATCGACGTAACCCTTTACGACGAACCTTTTTGTCACCTCCATAATCGAGAAACATATCCTTATTCCACTAAGGATAATTTTGACCGCTGTCTAGTGATCTACTCCTAGATCACTATGTACCCCTTGCCAAAAACAGTGTAGGGTATACAATAGATCTGGTATACAGTATGGCATATTTTATAGAACCTATGGCCAAGGCATAGGGAATGACTTTCATTCTCTTTCTATCTTCTGCTGTGGTCGGGCTTTGAGTCTTACTCACTTTCACACCTTGTAACACAGGCAAGAACTCTTTCTTTGACTGTTCCATTTTGAACTACTTCAAAATCTTATCAAGGTATGTACTCATTGAAAAACTTATCAAGCGTCTTGATCTATCTCTATAGATCTTGATGCTCAACATGTAAGCAGCTTCACCGAGGTCTTTCTTTGAAAAACTCCTTTCAAACACTCGTTTATGCTTTGTAGAATAATTCTACATTATCTTCGATCAACAATATGTCATTCACATATACTTATCAGAAATGTTGTAGTGCTCCCACTCACTTTCTTGTAAATACAGGCTTCACCACAAGTCTTTATAAAACTATATGCTTTGATCAACTTTTTAAAGCGTATATTCCAACTCCGAGATGTTTGCACCAGTCCATAGGTGGATCGCTGGAGCTTGCATATTTTGTTAGTACCTTTAGGATTGACAAAAACCTTCTGGTTGCATCATATATAACTCTTCTTTATTAAATCTATTAAGGAATGCAGTTTTGTTTATCCATTTTCCAGATTTCATAAAATGCGGCAATTGCTAACATGATTCGGACAGACTTAAGCATAGATACGAGTGAGAAATTCTCATCGTAGTCAACACCTTGAACTTGCTGAAAACCTTTTTGCGACAATTCTAGGCTTTGTAGATAGTAACACTACTACCAGCGTCCGTCTTCCTCTTGAAGATCCATTTAATCTCAATGGCTCGCCGATCATTGGGCAAGTCAATCAAAGTCCATTCTTTGTTCTCATACATGGATCTCATCTCAGATTTCATGGCCTCAAGCCATTTCGCGGAATCTGGGCTCATCATCGCTTCCTCATAGTTCGTAGGCTCGTCATGGTCAAGTAACATGACCTCTAGAACAGGATTACCGTACCACTCTAGTGCGGATATCACTCTGGTTTACCTACGAGGTTCGGTAGTAACTTGATCTGAAGTTACATGATCATCATCATTAGCTTCCTCACTAATTGGTGTAGTAGTCACAGGAACAGATTTCTGTGATGAACTACTTTCCAATAAGGGAGCAGCTACAGTTACCTCATCAAATTCTACTTTCCTCCCACTCACTTATTTCGAGAGAAACTCCTTCTCTAGAAAGGATCCATTCTCAGCAACGAATATCTTGCCTTCGGATCTGTGATAGAAGGTGTACCCAACAATTTCTTTTGGGTATCCTATGAAGACGCACTTCTCCGATTTGGGTTTGAGCTTATCAGGTTGAAACTTTTTCACATAAGCATTGCAACCTCAAACTTTAAGAAATGACAGCTTAGGTTTCTTGCCAAACCATAGTTCATACGGTGTCGTCTCAACGGATTTAGATGGTGCCCTATTTAACGTGAATGTAGCTGTCTCTAATGCATAACCCCAAAACGATAGCGGTAAATCAGTAAGAGATGTCATAGATTGCACCATATCTAATAAAGCACGGTTACGACGTTCGGACACACCATTACACTGTGGTGTTCCAGGTGGTGTGAGTAGTGAAACTATTTCACATTGTTTTAACCGAAGGCCAAACTCGTAACTCAAATATTTTACTTCTGCGATCATATCGTAGAAACTTTTATTTTGTTACGATGATTCTCCACTTCACTCTGAAATTCTTTAAACTTTTCAAATGTTTCAGACTTGTGTTTCATCAAGTAGATATACTCATATCTGCTCAAATCATCTGTGAATATCAGAACATAATGATACTTGCCGCGAGCTTCAATATTCATCGGACCACATACATCAGTATGCATGATTTCCAACAAATCTGTTGCTTTCTGCATTGTTCCGGAGAACAGAGTCTTAGTCATCTTGCCCATGAGACATGGTTCGCAAGCATCAACTGATTTATAATCAAGTGATTCCAAAAGTCCATCAGCATGGAGTTTCTTCATGCGCTTTACACCAATATGACCTAAATGGCAGTGCCACAAATAAGTTGCACTATCATTATTAACTTTGCATCTTTTGGCTTCAATATTATGAATATGTGTATCACTACGATCGAGATCCAACAAACCATTTTCATTGGGTGTGTAACCATATATGTAAACAGAACAACGATTTATTCTCTTACTTAAATGCATAACCGTATTGCAATAAACATGATCAAATCATATTCATGCTCAATGCAAACACCAAATAACACTTATTTAGGTTCAACACTAATCCTGCAAGTATAGGGAGTGTGCGATGATGATCATATGAATCTTGGAACCACTCCCAACACACATCGTCACTTCACCCTTAACTAGTCTCTATTCATTCTGCAACTCCCGTTTCGAGTTACTACTCTTAGCAACTGAACCAATATCAAATACCGGGGGGTTGCTATGAACACTAGTAAAATACACATCAATAATCCGTATATCAAATATACCTTTGTTCATTTTGCCATCCTTCTTATCTGCCAAATACTTGGGGCAGTTCCGCTTCCAGTGACCAGTCCCTTTGCAGTAGAAGCACTTACTCTCAGGCTTAGGACCAGACTTGGGCTTCTTCACTTGAGCAGCAACTTGCTTGCCGTTCTTCTTGAAGTTCCCCTTCTTCCCTTTGCCCTTTTCTTGAAACTAGTGGTCTTGTCTACCATCAACACTTGATATTTTTCTTGATTTCTACCTTCATCGATTTCAGCATTACGAAGAGCTTGGGAGTTATCCCTTGCATATTATAGTTCATCACGAAGTTCTACTAACTTGGTGATGGTGACTAGAGAATTCTGTCAATCACTATTTTATCTAGAAGATTAACTCCCACTTGATTCAAGCGATTGTAGTACCTAGACAATCTGAGTACATGCTCACTTCTTGAGCTATTCTCCTCCATCTTTTAGCTATAGAACTTGTTGGAGACTTCATATCTCTCAACTCGGGTATTTACTTGAAATATTAACTTCAACTCCTGGAACATCTCATATGGTCCATGACGTTCAAAACGTCTTTGAAGTCCCGATTCTAAGCCGTTTAAGCATGGTGCACTAAACTATCAAGTAGTCATCATATTGAGCTAGCCAAACGTTCATAATGTCTGCATCTGCTCCTGCAATAGGTCTGTCACCTAGCGGTGCATTAAGGACATAATTCTTCTGTGCAGCAATGAGGATAATCCTCAGATCACAGATCCAATCCGCATCATTGCTACTAACATCTTTCATCTTAGTTTTCTCTAGGAACATATCAAAAATAAAACAGGGGAGCTAAACGCGAGCTATTGATCTACAACATAGATATGCTAATACTACCAGGACTAAGTTCATGATAAATTTAAGTTCAGTTAATCATATTACTTAAGAACTCCCACTTAGAAAGACATCCCTCAAATCCTCTAAGGGATCACGTGATGCAAATCAACTAAACCATGTCCGATCATCACGTGAGATGGAGTAGTTTCAATGGTGAACATCACTATGTTGATCATATCTACTATATGATTCACGCTCGACCTTTCGGTCTCCGTGTTCCGAGGCCATATCTGTTATATGCTAGGCTCGTCAAGTTTAACCTGAGTATTCCGCGTGTGCAACTGTTTTGCACCCATTGTATTTGAACGTAGAGCCTATCACACCCGATCATCACGTGGTGTCTCAGCACGAAGAACTTTCGCAACGGTGCATACTCAGGGAGAACACTTATACTTTGATAATTTAGTGAGGGATCATCTTATAATGCTACCGTCAATCAAAGCAAGATAAGATGCATAAAAGATAAACATCACATGCAATCAATATAAGTGATATGATATGGCCATCATCATCTTGTGCTTGTGATCTCCATCTCCGAAGCACCGTCATGATCACCATCGTCACCGGCGCGACACCTTGATCTCCATCGTAGCATTGTTGTCGTCTCGCCAATCTTATGCTTCCACGACTATCGCTACCGCTTAGTGATAAAGTAAAGCATTACAGGGCGATTGTATTGCATACAATAACGCGACAACCATATGGCTCCTGCCAGTTGCCGATAACTCGGTTACAAAACATGATCATCTCATACAATATAGCATCACGTATTGACCATATCACATCACAACATGCCATGCAAAAACAAGTTAGACGTCCTCTACTTTGTTGTTGCAAGTTTTACGTGGCTGCTACGGGCTTAGCAAGAACCGTTCTTACCTACGCATCAAAACCACAACGATAGTTTGTCAAGTTGGTGCTATTTTAACCTTCACAAGGACCGGGCGTAGCCACACTCGATTCAACTAAAGTTGGAGAAACTGACACCCGCCAGCCACCTATGTGCAAAGCACGTCGATAGAACCAGTCTCGCGTAAGCGTACGTGTAATGTCGGTCCGGGCCGCTTCATCCAACAATACCGCCGAACCAAAGTATGACATGCTGGTAAGCAGTATGACTTATATCGCCCACAACTCACTTGTGTTCTACTCGTGCATATAACATCAACGCATAAAACCTGGCTCGGATGCCACTATTGGGAAACGTAGTAATTTCAAAATTTTCCTACGCACACGCAAGATCATGGTGATGCATAGCAACGAGAGGGGAGAGTGTTGTCCCCGTACCCTCGTAGAGCGTAAGCGGAAGCATTAGCACAACGCGGTTGATGTAGTCGTACGTCTTCACGATCCGACCGATCAAGTACCGAACGTACGACACCTCCGAGTTCAGCACACGTTCAGCCCGATGATGTCCCTCGAACTCCGATCCAGCCGAGTGTTGAGGGAGAGTTTCGTCAGCACGACGGCATGGTGACGATGTTGATGTTCTACCGACACAGGGCTTCGCCTAAGCACCGCTACAGTATTATCGAGGTGGACTATGGTGGAGGGGGGCACCGCACACGGCTAAGAGACGATCAACTTGATCAACTTGTGTGTCTAGAGGTGCCCCCTGCCCCTGTATATAAAGGAGCAAGGGGGGAGGCGGCCGGCCTAGGAGGAGGGCGCGCCAAGGGGGGAGTCCTACTCCTACCGGGAGTAGGACTCCTCCTTTCCTTGTTGGAGTAGGAGAGAAGGAAAGAGGAGGAGAGGGAGAAGGAAAAGGGGGCTGCACCCCTTGTCCAATTCGGACCAGAGGGGGGGCACATGTCTCCTTCCTTTTGGCCTATCTCCTCTATTCCCGTATGGCCCAATAAGGCCCATATACTCCCCAGCGAATTCCCGTAACTCTTAGGTACTCCGGAAAATACCCGAATCACTCGGAACCTTTCCGAAGTCCGAATATAGTCGTCCAATATATCGATCTTTACGTCTCGACCATTTCGAGACTCCTCACCATGTCCCCGATCTCATCCGGGACTCCGAACTCCTTCGGTACATCAAAACATATAAACACATAATATAACTGTCATCGTAGCGTTAAGCGTGCGGACCCTACGGGTTCGAGAACTATGTAGACATGACCAAGACACGTCTCCGGTCAATAACCAATAGAGGAACCTGGATGCTCATATTGGCTCCTACATATTCTACGAAGATCTTTATCGGTCAGACCGCATAACAACATACGTTGTTCCCTTTGTCATCGGTATGTTACTTGCCCGAGATTCGATCATCGGTATCTCAATACCTAGTTCAATCTCGTTACCGGCAAGTCTCTTTACTCGTTCCGTAATACATCATCCCGCAATTAACTCATTAGTTGCAATGCTTGCAAGGCTTAAGTGATGTGCATTACTGAGAGGGCCAAGAGATACCTCTCCGACAATCGGAGTGACAAATCCTAATCTCGAAATACGCCAACCCAACAAGTACCTTTGGAGACACCTGTAGAGCACCTTTATAATCACCCAGTTACGTTGTGATGTTTGGTAGCACACAAAGTGTTCCTCCGGTAAACGGGAGTTGCATAATGTCATATTCATAGGAACATGTATAAGTCATGAAGAAAGCAATAGCAACAAACTAAACGATCAAGTGCTAAGCTAACGGAATGGGCCAAGTCAATCATATCATTCTCCTAATGATGTGATCCCGTTAATCAAATGACAACTCATGTCTATGGTTAGGAAACATAACCATCTTTGATCAACGAGCTAGTCAAGTAGAGGCATACTAGTGACATACTGTTTGTCTATGTATTCACACATGTATTATGTTTCCGGTTAATACAATTCTAGCATGAATAATAAACATTTATCATGATATAAGGAAATAAATAATAACTTTATTATTTCCTCTAGGGCATATTTCCTTCAGATCTCACAGGAGGAGGAGGAAGAAGACGCCTCTGATTGAAGCATTTGTTGGCATAGTGACCCTTCTGCTGACACTTGTTGCACGTGACCTCCGAGAGCGGACGGTGATACGGAGCACTTGATCTTGGAGCTTGAGATGAAGTATTGTTCCAAAAGCCAGGGTTGGGTGGGTGGGAAGATCCATTGTCTCTTCTGCTGATAAGGCTGACGGAACGGAGGAGGAGGAAGCCAATACTTTTGCTGCTTAGCCACTTGAGTTGAGGAAGAAGGAGTTGCATCTCTGACTCGCTTCTTGGAAGCATCGCACTTGAGTTGAGCAGTGTCTTGCTTCATTGCCATATTGTAGAACTCATCGTACTTCTTCGGCTCAAAAAGGACGAGAGCTAGTTGGAGATCTTCTCTGAGGCCACCCCTTAACTGGTAAATCATGCTCTTCTCGTCAGGGACGTCTTTCTTGGTGAAACGAGCGAGCCTCTAGAACAGAATGTTATACTGGTAAACAGACAAGCTGCCTTGCTTCAAGTTGCGGAATTCCTCACGCTTGCTTTCAACAACACTCTGAGGAATCTGATGAGCTTTGAAGTTTTGACAGAATTCATCCCAGGTAATCACACGGCCTCCTCTGGAATCTTTGTATTGCTGAAACCATTCTGCAGCTTGGTCTTTGAGTTGGAAGGAGGCAAACTTGACAAAGTCCTCAGGCCTGACGTTGCTGCACTCTAAATGCTTGCAGATATCCACGAGCCAATCATCAGCGTCTGAGGCCTCGACACAGTTGCTGAAGGTCTTTGACTGGTTAGCAAGGAACTGGTTGAGTGTAGCAAACTGATTCTGATTGTTGCCATGGCCATGATTCCCTTGGTTGCGCTCTTGCAGAATTTGCATGATCAGCTGCGTGTTTGCATTGGTAGCGGCCATCACAACTTGCCATGCCTCCGGAGGTGGAGGTGGTGGTGGCGGATCCTGATTCTGATTCTGACCCTTAGCAGGAGCCATCCTGAAGAGGGTGACATCCGTTAGCATCTTGACAGACAAATATTTAAGCTGAATCAAATGGATCGAAATTGCACATATAGTCTTCACATCCGAACAAAATGAACGAACGCATTCCAATCGACATGGTCGCACTTCCATAAATTGAGAAGCCACTTAGATAGAGGTAGAAGAATAAAACAACAAGGTACGGACAAGAGCAAATACTTGGTAAGGATTACCCAATCACAAACCAAATATCCGCGGAAGAAGAACTAGAGCTACAAGAATTCCCACCTATGAAACTCCCGAACCTTTCCGGTTATGCAATCAGGTGTTGGGGATACAGGGGAAGCATAATATCTCACCCAAAGCTAGAAAATCCTACATCCAGTTGTATCCATCCTTTAACACATAACCAAGAAAACTTCAGAAATCATTTACCTCAACCTTCAAAAAGCATCCGTTATATGAGTTACGGCAATACTCCCGAACTCCCGTCCCAGTACTGGGTGGCGTCGAGGTTATCTCACCAACAACTGCATAAAAGAGATTTTTAATGTCGGCGAAACTCAGGTATTCTAGAATTGCAACGATAAAATTGTGACGACAACACCTCGGAGCTCAACTCCCCGGGACACTGCCACAACCCCTAAATGTCACGAGGCACCAAGAACAATATTCTCGTCACAAAACCATCGAAACGATTCCAAGATACCCGCGTGATCCTAATTTTTTTTGTGAAATTTGAGAAGAGAAGAGTCAAAACTCTACGTCAGGATGCCTCACCAGAGCGACGAAGGGACTGAGGAGTAAAAAGAAGTCCTACTCTCCAATATATATAATCCTAAATGACTCAAAACATTTTTCTAGACTCAACAACGCCATCGGTTCGATCTAGCAGGGGGCTCCTAAGGTCGGGGAAGGCTCTGATTACCAACTTGTAATGCCCTCGATGCGGCTATATCTCCCACGTGTCGAAGCACGACTTAGAGGCATAACCGCATTGAAAGCAATGTCGCAAGTGAGGCAATCTTCGCAAACAACCCATGTAATACAATAAGGGAAAAGATACATAGTTGGCTTACACTCGCCATGTCACACAAATACATAAATAAGTCATTACATTCATCCAATACACTCAAAGGTCCGACCACGGAACCAAAATGAAGATAAACCCCAAATGCAACATAGTCCCCGATCGCCCCAACTGGGCACCACTACTGATCATCTGGGAAAGACATGTAGTATCGTCCTGAGTCCTCATCAAACATCCACTTGAGCTCAGTTGAATCACCTGGAGCGGTATCATCGGTCCCTGCATCTGATTTTGGAAGTAAACTGTGAGTCACGGGGACTCAGCAATCTCACACCCTCGCGATCAAGACTATTTAAGCTTATAGGAAGGGTAAAGGTATGATGTGGAGCTGCAGCAAGCGACTAGTATATTTGGTGGCTAACATATGCGCAAAAGAGAGCGAGAAGAGAAGGCAAAGGCACGAGCGACAAACTATGATCAAGAAGTGATCCTAGAACAACCTACGTCAAGCATTACTCCAACATCGTGTTCACTTCCCAGACTCCGCCGAGAAGAGACCATCATGGTTACACACGTGGTTGGTGCATTTTAATTAAGTTAAGTTTCATGTTATCTACAACAGGACATTAACAAATTCCCATCTGCCCATAACCGCGGGCATAGCTTTCGAAAGTTCAAATCCCTGCAGGGGAGTCCCAACTTAGCCCATCACAAGCTCTCACGATCAACGAAGGATATTCCTTCTCCTAAGACAATCCGATCAGACTCGGCATCCCAGTTACAAGACATCATCGACAATGGTAAAACAAGTCCAGCAACACCGCCCGAATGTGCCGACAAATCCCGATAGGAGCTGCACATATCTCGTTCTCAGGGCACACTCAGATGAGCGCTCCGTACAACTAAAACCAAACCTTGAGTTTCCCCGAGGGGGCGCTGCAAAGGGCTCTAGTTTGGACCAACACTCGGAGGAGCACTGGCCCGGGGGGGTTTAAATAAAGATGACCCTCAAGCTCCGGAAACCCAAGGGAAAAAGAGGCTAGGTGGCACATGGTAAAACCAAGGTTGGGCATTGCTGGAGGAGTTTTATTCAAGGTGAACCGTCAAGGGGTTCCCATTATAACCCAACCGTGTAAGGAACGCAAAATCCAGGAACATAACACCGATATGACGGAAAAACTAGGGCGGCAAGAGTGGAACAAAACACCAGCCATAAGGCCGAGCCTTCCACCCTTTACCAAGTATATAGGTGCATTAAGATAAACAAGATAATATTATGATATCCCAACAATAAACAAGTTCCAACAAGGAACGATCTCCAATCTTCACCTGCAACTAGCAACGCTATAAGAGGGGCTGAGCAAAGCGGTAACATAGCCAAACAACGGTTTGCTAGGACAAGGTGGGTTAGAGGTTTGACATGGCAATATGGGAGGCATGATAAGCAAGTGGTAGGTATCGTAGCATAGGCATAGCAAAAGAGCGAGCATCTAGCAAGCAAATATAGAAGTGATTTCGAGGGTATGGTCATCTTGCCTACAAAGTTCTCAGAGTTGCCTTGATCCTCGTAAGCGTACTCAACGGGCTCCTCGTTCATGTACTCGTCTCCCGGCTCTACCCAATCAAGAACAACAAACAAAAGGAACACAATCAACCACGTGTAATGCTCAAGCAACATGATGCAAACATGGTATGATATGCGGGATGCGATATGTGATGCATATGCAAGATTTGCAAAGGAATGATAGAACCTGGCCTCAACTTGGAAAACCAAGAGTGCCACTGGAAAGGGAAGGTGATTTCGGTCGAAATTGATATAAAGATCACCGAAATCGGATGCACGGTTTGGAAATGGCAAGCAAAACAAATATGGCACCGGTCTGCGATAAACAGCAAGTAGCCTTCTAAATGCATCACGATAAATAAGCTAATGCACTCAAACATGATAACAAAATACATGACAGGGATCCACTCATGATGCTTGACAAAATATGAACACTGAGCTACGGCTAATTCACTCATTAACAGGTTCAAACAAGCATGGCAAAAGTGCAAAAGATTACTGGTTTCAGACTTAGTAAAATTAACAGCAAGTCAGGAATTTAACATCAGGAAGCAAAGTTTAGAGCACGATAACTACATGCTACAGGAACATGTCATGGCAAATCAAGGCATGGAATGAAGCTACTCAAAGCATATAACAAAAGTCCCTTAGTGACCATGAGCCAAAAGGGATCAGAAAATACAATTGCAAGCATGTGAACATAGCAATTAATGAAAACAGATTCAGACTTAGTGAAAAACTGGAGCATGCAAAACAGATATCAAGTCGACATGTTTACGAGCTCGATGCACTCACTACGAGGCATTGCATGACAAACTAAGCATACACCCAGAAAATAGACATGGCATAGAAGCTAGACATGGCAAGAACAACAACATAGCGTGCATGGATCAACAACAACAAGCTCGGCAAAATCGCTAAACATGTTAACAATCTGCCAGGAACATTTTATAGTAAAAGTAGAGCTCGATTGACTCAAGCTAGGGTACTCCATAATTGCAAAAAAGACATGGATGGATAGAGCACAACATTATCTACAAAACATCCTTACTGATCATGCTCAAAAGAGGCACGAATCACTAGGAAACAACATGAACATATGGCATAAAAATAATGACAGGGCAAGGACTTAGTGAAATTCTAAGTCCCTGAAATCAGCATCATTGAGTAAGCTACTTTGCATGCTTGTGCTAGTCACCACAAAAATCACAAAAATACATGGCATACACCCTTGTAAAGATGGCATGGCATTCTTCAAATCACATGTAGAGCTCAGGATCATAGCATGCACACATTAATCATGGCAAAAATGACAAAAGTGCATTTGCTGAAACAGATCTGAAACTATCATCACATAGCCCTCTTCCAACAGCATTTCAGGCATCAAGATGAGCTCAAAAGGAAATAATCCAATGAGATGAAATGATGTACTCGTCGAGGCGAACATTTTGATATGCTACACGCATGAATCGGAGCCACGATAAGGAAGTTATGGCATGTCAAAGTATGCAAAAAACTAGGGTTTCGAGGGGAAAAAGTCAACCGAGGGGATTTCCAGATCTGGATCCGGTTGCACTGTAGCGGTGCGCACTCCGAGGTTCACCGGAAACCTGTTCGCCGGAGATCGCGGAGGAGGCCGGAGCTGCTGCCGGAGTCAAGGAAGGCCGGAGATGGTGAGGAGGGGCGGCGCCGGCGTTGAGCTCCTCCACGGGCGCGGGTGCTCGTAGGGGTCCGGCGACTGGCTCGGGCGGCGCGAGCGCAGGGCGGTGGGCGAGCTCGCCGGCGAGCAGGCGGCGGAGCGCGGCATTCCGGCGGATCGGGGTGGCGCGGAGGAAGAAGAAGGCGACGCGCGCGAGGCAGCTCGGGCCCGCCCGGGCGACGGGGGGGGGGGGGGGGCTGGGCCTCGCGGGCCAGCGGGGCTGAGGCGGCGATGTGGTCACGCCCGGAACAGGTGGCGTCGTCTGGTTGGTCGGCGGCGGCGGGCGGACACGTTCGATGCCCGGATTTTTGTCCAGCGGCGGCGGGTGGAGTTTCTCTAGGGTTAGGGGGAGAGGAGACCCGAGATTTTCGTGGAGGGACATATTTATAGAGGTAGAGGGAGCTAGAAAGCTCCAAATGAGGTGCGGTTTGTGGCCACGCGATCGTGATCGAATGATCTAGATGATGGAGGAGGTTTAGGTGGGTTTTGGGCCACTTTTGGAGGGGTGTTGGGCTGCAACACACGAGGCCTTTTCGGTTCCTCGGTTAACCGTTGGAGTATCAAACGAACTCTAAACGGCATGAAACTTGACAGGCAGTCTACCGGTAGTAAACCTAGGCCGCAAGACAAGTATCGGTCTAATCCAAAAACGTTTAACGCCCGCACATGAAAAGAGATAGAAAGGGATACCGGAGGACATAGGAGCGCCGGAATGCAAAACGGACAACGGGGAAAATGCTCGAATGCATGATACGAACACGTATACAAATGCAATGCACATGATGACATGATATGAGATGCATGACAAAGACAAAACAACACGAAGACAAAACCCGACAACGAGGAAATAACATAACTTAGTGCCGGAAACGGCAAGAGTTGAAGTACAAATAAGGTAAATTACATCCGAAGTGTTACAACATGATGGGCAGAGGAACCTCCGACGCGCTCAACGTGTTCGACAAAATGAGATGCCAAACCTGGTGGGTGTTAAGCTTTGTTGTTAAGTCCTAATCATATGCATGTATGCAACCAAAGGCCGGATGAAAATTGCATCTCGGTGACATGACCCTCAAATCCAGGCAACCAATCAACTGATCATCTATGTTTTTGACCCTGTTTTTGTTTATCCAGATCCTGCTCAGCCTGGCTCATTTTTTCCCTCTGAGCCAGGCCCGACAGCGAAAACAACTAAACACGCCCTGTATGAAGCAAAATTAAATTTCACTGCGACATAATCTTGTGCCACGCCGAAAAGTCATCCATCATCACCGTCACCAAGACAACGCTGAAAAAAGAAGGTACCTGTCGTCATACCTTTGGAGGATGAAGACTTCATCCAAAATCCCAAAATTTCTTAGTTGCCCCAAAAGGAGTCTGCATCAGGCAACATGGCTTCTGATTTACTCCCTCCGTTCCTAAATATTTGTCTTTCTAGACATTTCAAATGACTACTACGTACGGATGTATGTAGACATATTTTAGAGTGTAGATTCACTCATTTTGTTTTGTGTGTAGTCACTTGTTGAAATGCCTAGAAAGACAAGTATTTAGGAACGAAGGGAGTATTTTCCATTGACTGGAATTTCCTTTATTTTGCTTTTCTTACGACGTAATATGTTTCACTCCAGAAAAATAGTCTCGGACACGTCAAGCGCGGTAAAGATACGAATTCGATCTCCCACCAGACGCGGCCCGGTCCAATACCTTCGACCGTCCAGCCCTCTCCGAGCCCCTCGTCCTAAGCAAACGCCGACGCGTCACAGCTCCTCCTTCGCGACCAGATCGACGGCCGCCTCACCCTCATCGTTCTTCCCCTCGGGAACCGGCAGATCCACGCGGGCGGCGACCCTCTTCGTCGGCGGCTCACCCTACGCGACGCTCTTCTCTAGCCATGGTGAGCTCCTTGCCCTCCTCTCCCTCTAGATCCCCTTCTTCCTTGCGAACCGTCGCCGCCGAATTCGGGCAGGCACCGAGCCCGTGATCCTGTCCGTCGCTTGCAGCATAGGCGGCAGCTGTTTATATTGAATTCCTGTGCTAATATAAAGCAGCTATCTTTGAAGATTTAATTCCCTGCATGAACATTTACACAACGGTTATCCTATTTGCCGGAATGATTTGTTATGACCTTTGCTGATAATCTCGACTGATATTCTGATAACATCATCCTGCGCATTGACCCGCTTCTGGTATGTCTGCTTTTATTGTAGTCTACAATGAAGGGACAGACAAGGAGGGAGAGGCCTAGGACTCGCCCCCATGGCCTCACGCAACAGAAGAGGCAGGAAATAAAGGAAGCATTTGATCTTTTCGACACCGATAACTCTGGTAATGAATCTGTTCCTTCACTGGCCTGGTTATTCCCCGATGCAATATTGGTTAGTTGGGCTGATGTTCTTCAACGTGTTCACATTGCAGGAACCATCGATGCCAAAGAGTTGAATGTTGCGATGAGGTACTAGTAATTTCATAGTCATTGTCATTTTAACGCCATTTTCTCATGTAAAAAATAACGGCCCTAACTTTGTTGCTTTTGTTTGTAGAGCCTTGGGATTTGAGATGACAGAGGAGGTACAGTTCATCCACCTTGCTAGCTCTTTCGTTTTGCATTTCCTCCCACCTTACCAGGAGAGCTTGTAGTTGTCTTGCTCCTGTTGGATCATAGAAATGATCAAACATCCATTGCAGATAAAGTGGTTAAATTTTGCTTCTTGAATAAGTAATGCAATACTCGATGAACATTCCTAGAAGGATAGATAATTGACCTGCATTGCAATTCTTAATTAATGACGTTTGTTATCCAAACATGTTCTTTTTGGTATATATTTTCTCTTACCTTAAAAATCTAGCTGGTTAATGAATCCTTCCTTTACTACTAGGGTACTCTATAATGTATTGAGGAAATCCCTCCTGACACTCCACCCTGCTTTTGGATAATGCAGCAAATCAATCAGATGATTGCTGATGTTGACAAAGATGGCAGTGGATCGATAGATTATGAGGAGTTTGAGCACATGATGACTGCCAAGATTGGGGAGAGGGACACTAAAGAAGAGCTTACAAAAGCGTTCCGCATTATTGACCAAGATAAAAATGTAAAGTTTCTCAATATTCCTTTGTTCTACATATATTGTTGAATATGAATCTGGTTCACTGCAACTTTCCAGGTTATAAACTGGTTAGCTTTACTTTATCAGACAATTGGAATTTTGTCTTTAGCGGACAATTGACCATTTTAATTCTTTCAGATGTTTAATGAGTTGACTTGTTTTCTTACTTCTGGATGCTTACTGGTTCGACCAGTTTCATAAATAGTTAAAATTTACTATTCCCTCTGAGTCACAATCTAAGTCGTTTTAAAATCTTTAATACAGAAAAAAATATCAACTTCTACAACATTTAATTGATACCTCTAGATTAATGGGGAGATATACTTTCCTAATGTATGTATACTTAATTTATCTAAAGCAACATACTTTTTGTAGAAATTAATGGTTGAATATGGTTGAATTTTCCCCTTGGAAAACCATATTAGTCTAAAACGGTCTAGATTGTGACAGTAGTACTGGATGCTTTTTGGTGGTTTGGTGCAGAATGGCAATTTGATATCTTTTCTAATGCTAGGTGGAGCTCAATGTGTGAATGAAACACATACCTATTTTGTAAATCTACCATTGTTTGAACAGAGTGTTGCCATAACTCTAGTATGCTGTGTGACTCGTGCAGGGGAAGATTTCAGATGTTGATATTCAGCGCATTGCCAAAGAGTTGGGTGAAAACTTCACTCTCCAAGAGATCCAAGAAATGGTTCAAGAGGCAGATCAAAATGGTTAGCCATTTCATCTCACTTTGCTGAGAATGGAAGAGCTTCATTTTTCTGAAACTTTATCCTACTGGAGAATCAAGTGACTTAGCTTCATTTCTGTCCCATCACAGGTGACGGCGAGATAGATTTTGGCGAGTTTGCGAGGATGATGAAGAAGACCAGCTATGGCTACTAGGCAGGGATGGCATCTGCGAGCGGCTGGATCTTTGTGCAGTTGTTCAATAACCACCGCGTGTCTGTCTGATGTATTTACTGCTCTGTTTCCTCCGAGCGATCCTGTTGAACTCTGTACTTGTTATGGTAACATAATATCTCTGCGATGGAGGTGTCCGACCGCACCATCATCTACCCTGTGTTTTCACAATGTGGTGATCTGCAAAGTATATGATGATCCAGGTTTGCATAGCCAGTTGGTGTTTACCTGACATTTGGCTGCCTCTTGACGTTGGCAGTGTGAGTTGCTGAATGAAATGGGTGGTTTGGCACTACTGGATGGTGCTCGCACATTAGTACAGGAGAGCAAGCTCGGTTTATCAATAGCCCTCAGGCACCAAGAAAGATGAAACTGGTGGCTGGCTAGAAACAAAGTTAATACTGGCGAGAAGAAGCTTAACTTAGGCCCTGTTCAGAATCTCTCTGCTCCACTCCGCGGAGCTTGGTTTGAGCAGCTCCATAAAAAACTGCAGGAGCCTGCTCCGCTCTGGGAGCTGAGTCATGGGAGCGGAGAGAAACCGAACAGGCTCTTAGTGGAGGTGATGATCCATGTGAGGAGGACGGCGGCTGATTTTGAGACCTTTTTCCTGAAGAAACCAAAGGAAAAGACGGCTGTACACAATAGCCTGGGCGCCCACGGCGAATGATATTCTGAAGGTAAACGTGGATGGCAGCTTCATGCCTGATGGAAAGACTGGGGGCTGGGGTTTTATTCTCACAGATGCTGAGGGAGACGCGGTAGGAGCTGGAGCTGGAGCTGGCAGGCTGCGATCTTTACAAGCTGACGCTGAAGCTTGTTGTGCTGCGTTGCAAGCTGCGCAGGCATGGGGGATGATGACACGCATCACCTTGGTAATGGATGGCCCAGGAACTGGTGGCTGCCATCTCAAGTAGTAATGCTTATGATCTTTCACCAAACAGCATTCTGTTTGGAGAGATTAATAAAGCCTTTGTGGGTTTGAACTTTGTTGCTTTTTAGTTGTTTTTTGTCCTATGAATTGTAATAAGAGTAAGTTTAATAAGGTAGTCCGAAGGCTGTAAAGGATTAAAATAGAGGGCGTGCTACGCGTCGGTTGGGTGATGTTAAGAAAGATCTGCCGCCTCGGTAGCTGTTGGATGGCGAGCTCGGCAGCCATCCGATCTTCGTCCTGTGAGCGTGCGCCAGCCTTTGCAATGCTGAGCGCAACACGAGCCTTGTTGTGCTCCTGCCAAACTGTTTTTCTTTGAAACAAGTCCTGTAAAAAAAAGACCCTTGTTGCAGAAAGAAAAATTCCGTTGTTGCCCCCTTTGCAACAAATGTAGTGTTGTGTTCGGCCATCTTCAACAAGAGGCTTGTTGCGTAAAATAAAAGGCGCGTGCTAGGCGGCATCCGGCTGTCGCTGGCCAAACTACAACCGCGTTGATAGCCATCAGATGCTCAGCGCTAGCGCCTAGCCGTCCGATCTTCTCTTTGCTGGCCTGCTTCTCCCATCTCGTCGTCCTCGTTGTAGAACCTATGGTGCGCACCGTGGTCCGCCCAACCCTGATGCAGCACCGCTCCCAGCAAAAAGTCGTCGACCGACACACGTGGCTCCGGTAGCATCTCCGGCGATCTTACAACAGTGGCTTGCAGCAACACCGCCCCGTCGTAGCAACTCCGACGTCCTCGCAGCAACGCCGCCCATAGTAGCAAACTCCGGCGACCTCGCAACAGAGCTCGCGGCAACGCCACCGTTGTAGCAACTCTGGCGGCCTTGCAGCAGTGGCTCACAGCAACACCGCCGCGGTTCGTCGCAGCATCGCCAAAGCCGTCGGGCGTCGAAGCACCTGGGACGTCGTCGCAACATGGTCACAACGTTGAGGCAACCGGGCTGCCATTGCCGGCCGTGTCCCAGCAGCCGTCGCAGCATCAGCGTGCGGTCGACGTCCTTGCCGCACCATCTCCCAACAACGTCAGCCATCACAGCATTGCTCGCGGCAACTCCGGCAGCTTGTAACTGTAGTTGCAGCATCACCGGAAGGCCCCCACGATGACAAGCACCTCTCACAGCTCCAGCAAGCATTGTCGTCGGTGTTGCTCACATCAATGCCACCGTTGTAGCAACTCCGACGGCCTCGTAGCAGCAGCTTGCTGCAATGCCACCACAGACCGTCGCAATATTATTTGCCGCAGTCGTCGAGCTCGAAGCACCGTGGGCCGACGTCGCAGCATATGTGGCAGGTCGCCCCACCAGCCTGCAAAATCCCCTCCCCCTTCCTTTGCGTCGTAGCCTGGTGTTTCTGGCGGAGTTGGCTGACGGCTGCATCCACGATGAGATTTGGCGTTGGAGAAGGAAAGAGAAGTAGGATAAGATAAGAAGGAAGGAATGGCTGAGAGAAAGCGGTGGTGGGTGGAGAAGGGAAGAGGAAAGAGATGAGTGGGAGAGACGCGCGTGGGCACGTGGCAAGCCGTGGGCGTGGCTGGCGCACTGGATGTCTGCATCCGGCTGATTTAGAGTGTTTTCCAAAACAAAATCCCCTTTGTCGTTCGCTGCCGCAATTTGCAACAGTGTTGTTGCTGCAGAAACTCATCTCTGACCTTTTGCTAGACGTGACATGGTGCTGGAGGCCGGGACATGGAGGCGCAAAGGAGGATGCAAACGACCTCTTGCTGGACGTGATGGTGGTGCTAGAGACCGGGACATGGAGGCACAGAGGAGGATGCTGGTGGCCATCCTGGAACATGTATGTCGCAGGCGACGGGCTAGCACGCGCGACGTGGCTGCCTTCGAGCGTGAAGGAGGGTGGCCTAGGTCGCGTTGAGGGGGAGGCCACGATTCATGGTGGCGCGGCAGGGAGGTGCCGACGGCTGCAGTGGTTTGTGGTTTGTTGAATGCGATGAAAGGGGGAAGAAGAAAAGGATGAATAAAATAATTGGCCCGCATTTGTTGTGTAGGAGATAAGGTAGAGCAAGGGACCCATAAAAGACGCGTGGCATGCGTATGAGGCTGGTTGCGCGATGGAAGTGTAAAACAACCTTTGCAACAAGCACTATATTGCATTTCTTGCTTTGAAATAGGGGCCAAGTTGTAAAGGTTAGATATGACTGCCCGTCGTTTGATCAAAATAGATCTGATGATCGCAGAGCTGGTTGACACGCTCAGCTTCATCCGCCGAATGAATGGTAGCGTTTTTCTTAAAATAGTTTATTGTGCTTAGTTGGACGAGAGACAAGAGGAAAAAGAACAGAAGAGAGACTGTAAATTAACAGCCAACTGCAGCACGCGTCTTATGAAACATTGTGAGAATGTAAGGTGGATCATGTGATATTAAAATAGTACTTCTATATAGCTAGCTATTATATATATCGGCTATTAGGTTGACTACAGATGACATGACAACATCTTATAGTCAGGTGGCTATATTATTAATCATGCTCTAAGTTGATTGCCGTATGGCTGCGCGGGTGCTCCTACCTTCGTCCAGGCCCTGGTTGTCGACGATCTGGTTTGATATTATGTTTAATGAAAAGATTTATTCTATTTAGAAAAAAAGTCCTCATGCACCGACGTGTGATTAGTTTGAGGCTTTTGCCGGTAGCTCCAGTTTGGTCCAAAACCAGCTACTACTAGCATACTCCCTTCATCCTTAAAAGTGTACTTTCAATTTTGTTGTAGGGGCAAACTATCTCAAAGTTTATTCGAGTTTGTGTAAAAATATATTAATGTTTGTGAAACTAAATAGGTATATAATGAAAATATATTTTATCATGCATCTAATGGTACTAATTTGACAACATAAACATTGATGTATTATTGTATAAATACAATCAAACATAAAAAAGTTTAACTTTTCAACAAAATTAAAAGTACACTCTTCAAGAATGGAGAGAGTAGGAGCAAATGTCGTATGTGGTTGCCCGACGAGTGGATGCCCCCCCACCCCCGAGCATTTAACCAAAATCTGGAGAACAATACCCCACGGTACGTGCCAACCTAGTGGATAGACCCCACATCCGATGGCCGCCGAGGAGGAGGTGCAGCTCATGAGGCGAGTGTTGGGGAATGCAGTAATTTCAAAAAAAAAATCTACGCACACGCAAGATCATGGTGATGCATAGCAACGAGAAAGGAAGAATGTTGTCCACGTCCCCTCGTAGACCGTAAGCGGAAGCGTTATGACAACGCGGTTGATGTAGTCGTACGTTTTCATGATCGACCGGTCCTAGTACTGAAAGTACGACACCTCCGCGATCTACACACGTTCAGTTCGGTGACGTCCCACGAACTCTCGATCCAGCTGAGTGTTGAGGGAGAGCTTCATCAGCACAACGACGTGATGACGGTGATGATGATGCTACCGTCGCAGGGCTTCGCCTAAGCACTACGATGATATGACCGAGGTGGATTATGATGGAGGGGGGCACCACACACGGCTAAGAGATCAATGATCAACTTGTGTGTCTATGGGGTGCCCCTGGCCACGTATATAAAGGATGAAGGGAGGAGGAGGCCGACCCTCATAGGGCGCGCCCAAAGTGTGGAGTCCTACTAGAACTCCCTAGTCCTAGTAGGATTCCACCTCCCACATGGAATAGGAAAAAGGGAAGGGAGAAGGAGAAGGAAGGAAGGGGGCGTCCCCTTTCCCTAGTCCAATTCGGACCAGTCCATGGAGAAGGGGCGCGGCCACCCTAGGCCTTTCTCTCCTTTCCCGTATGGCCCATTAAGGCCCAATAGGAATTCCTGTAATTCTTCGGTACTTCGAAAAATACCCGAATCACTCAGAACCTTTCCGATGTCCGAATATATCCTTCCAATATATTGATCTTTACGTCTCGACCATTTCGAGACTCCTCATCATGTCCCCGATCTAATCCAAGACTCCGAACAAACTTCGGTCATCAAATCACATAACTCATAATATAAATCGTCACAAAACGTTAAGCGTGTGGACCCTACGGGTTCGAGAACTATGTAGACATGACCGAGACTCATTTCCAGTCAATAACCAATAGCGGAACCTGGATGCTCATATTGGTTCCTACATATTCTACGGAGATCTTTATCGGTCAAACCGCATAACAACATACATTGTTCCCTTTGTCATCGGTATGTTACTTGCTCGAGATTCGATCGTCGGTATCTCAATACCTAGTTCAATCTCGTTACTGGCAAGTTTCTTTACTCGTTCCGTAATGCATCATCCTGCAACTAACTCATTAGTCGCAATGCTTGCAAGGCTTATAGTGATGTGCATCACCCAGAGGGCCCAGAGATACCTCTCCGATACACGGAGTGACAAATCCTAATCTCGATCTATGCCAACTCAACAAACACCATCGGAGACACCTGTAGAGCATCTTTATAATCACCCAGTTACATTGTGACGTTTGATAGCACACAAGGTGTTTCTCCGGTATTCGGGAGTTGCATAATCTCATAGTCTGGGGAACATGTATAAGTCATGAAGAAAGCAGTAGCAATGAAACTGTAACGATCATAAAGCTAAGCTAACGAATGGGTCTTGTCCATCATATCATTCTCCTAATGAAGTGATCCCATTCATCAAATGACAACACATGTCTATGGTTAGGAAACATAACCATCTTTGATAAACGAACTAGTCAAGTAGAGGCATACTAGGGACACTTTGTTTTGTCTATGTATTCACACATGTACTAAGTTTACGGTTAATACAATTCTAGCATGAATAATAAACATTTATCATGAAATAAGGAAATAAATAATAACTTTATTATTGCCTCTAGGGAATATTTCCTTCAGTCTCCCACTTGCACTAGAGTCAATAATTTAGTTCACATCGCCATGTGTTTTAACACCAATAGTTCACATCACCATGTGATTAACACCCATAGTTCACATCGCCATGTGACCAACACTCAAAGGGTTTACTAGAGTCAGTAATCTTAGTTCACATCACCATGTGATTAACGCCCAAAGAGTACTAAGGTGTGATCATGTTTTTCTTGTGAGAGAAGTTTAGTCAACGGGTCTGCCAAATTCAGATCCGTATGTATTTTGCAAATTTCTATGTCTACAATGCTCTGTACGGAGCTACTTTAGCTAACTGCTCCCACTTTCAATATGTATCCGGATTGTGACTTAGAGCCATCCAGATCGGTGTCAAAGCTTGCATCGACGTAACTCTTTACGACGAACTCTTTATCACCTCCATAACCGAGAAATATTTCCTTAGTTCTCTAAGGATAATTTTGACTACTGTCCAGTGATCCACTCCTAGATCAAAAATTGTACTCCCTTGCCAAACTCAGGGCAGGGTATACAATAGGTCTGGTACACAGCATGGCATACTTTATAGAACCTATGGCTGAGGCATAGGGAATGACTTTCATTCTCTCTTTATCTTCTGCCGTGGTCGGGCTTTGAGTCTTACTCAACTTCACACTTTGCAACACAGACAAGAACTCTTTCTTTGACTGTTCCATTTTGAACTACTTCAAAAACTTGTCAAGGTATGTACTCATTGAAAAATATATCAAGCGTTTTGATCTATCTCTATAGATCTTGATGCTCAATATGTAAGTAGCTTCACCGAGGTCTTTCTTTGAAAAACTCCTTTCAAACGCTCCTTTAGGCTTTCCAGAAAATTCTACATTATTTCCGATCAACAATATGTCATTCACATATACTTATCAGAAATGCTGTAGTGCTCCCGCTCACTTTCTTGTAAATACAGGCTTCACCACAAGTCTGTATAAAACCATATGCTTTGATCATTTTATCAAAGCATATATTCCAACTCTGAGATGCTTGCACCAGTCCATAGATGGATCGCTGGAGCTTGCTTACCTTGTTAGCACCTTTAGGATCGACAAAACCTTCTGGTTGCATCATATATAACTCTTCTTTAAGAAATCCATTAAGAAATGCAGTTTTGACATCCATTTGCCAGATTTCATAAAATGCGGCAACTGCTAACATGATTCAGACAAACTTTTAAGCATCGATACGAGTGAGAAAATCTCATCGTAGTCAACACCTTGAACTTGTCGAAAACATTTTGCGACAATTTGAGCTTTGTAGATAGTAACACTACTATCAGCGTCCGTCTTCCTCTTGAAGATCCATTTATTCTCAATGACTCACCGATCAACGGGCAAGTCAATCAAAGTCCATACTTTGTTCTTATACATGGATCCCATCTCGGATTTCATGGCCTCAAGCCATTTTACGGAATCTGGGCTCATCATCGCTTCCTCATAGTTCGTAGGTTCGTCATGGTCTAGTAACATGACTTCCAGAACAGGATTACCGTACCACTCTGGTGCGGACCGTACTCTGGTTGACCTACAAGGTTCGGTAGTAACTTGATCTGAAGTTTCATGATCATCATCATTAGCTTCCTCACCAATTGGTGTAGGAATCACTGGAACTGATTTCTATGATGAACTACTTTCCAATTCGAGAGAAGGTACAATTACCTCATCAAGTTCTACTTTCCTCCCACTCACTTTTTTCGAGAGAAACTCCTTCTCTAGAAAGGATCCATTCTTAGCAACAAAATATCTTGCCTTCGGATCTGTGATAGAAGGTGTACCCAACAGTTTCTTTTGGGTATCCTATGAAGACGCACTACTCCGATTTGGGTTCGAGCTTATCAGTTTGAAACTTTTTCACATAAGCATTGCAACCCCAAACTTTAAGAAACGACAATTTTGGTTTCTTGCCAAACCATAGTTCATACGGTGTCATCTCAACGGATTTAGATGGTGCCCTATTTAATGTGAATGCAGTTGTCTCTAATGCATAACGGCAAAACGATAGTGTTACAGTTATGACGTTCGGACACACCATTATGCTGTGGTGTTTTAGGTGGCATGAATTTGTGAAACTATTCCACATTGTTTTAGTTGAAGACCAAACTCGTAACTCAAATATTGGTCTCCGCGATCAGATCGTAGAAACTTTATTTTCTTGTTACGATGATTTTCCACTTCACACTGAAATTCTTTGAACTTTTCAAATGTTTCAGACTTATGTTTCATCAAGTAGATATATGACACGTCTGTGTCGTATCTAATTTCCCAAACACTTTTTCCCTTGTTTTGGATTCTAACTTGCATGATTTGAATGGAACTAACCCAGACTGACATTGTTTTCAGCAGAATTGCCATGGTGTTATTTTTGTGCAGAAATAAAAATTCTTGGAATGACCTGAAAATCAACGGAGATTATTTTTGGAATATATAAATAATACTGGAAGAAGAATCCACGTCAGGGGGCCCACACCCTGTCCACGAGGGTGGGGGCGCGCCCCCTGCCTCGTGGGCCCCCTGACGCTCCACCGACCTCAACTCCATATATTCGTGTTCGGGGAGAAAAAAAATCAGAGAGAAGGATTCATCGCGTTTTACGATACAGAGCCGCCACCAAGCCCTAAACTCTCTTGGGAGGGCTGATCTGGAGTCCGTTCGGGGCTCCGAAGAGGGGAATCCGTCGCCATCGTCATCATCAACCTTCCTCCATCACCAATTTCATGATGCTCACCGCCGTGCGTGAGTAATTCCATCGTAGGCTTGCTGGACAGTGATGGGTTGGATGAGATTTATCATGTAGTCGAGTTAGTTTTGTTAGGATTTGATCCCTAGTATCCACTATGTTCTGAGATTGATGTTGCTATGACTTTTCTATGCTTAATGCTTGTCACTAGGGCCCGAGTGCCATGATTTCAGATCCGAACCTATTATGTTTTCATGAATATATGTGAGTTCTTGATCCTATCTTGCAAGTCTATAGTCACCTATTATGTGTTATGATCCGTTAACCCCGAAGTGACAATAATCGGGACCATTACCGGTGATGGCCGTAGTATGAGGAGTTCATATATTCACTATGTGTTAATGCTTGGTCCGGTACTCTATTAAAAGGAGGCCTTAATATCCCTTAGTTTCCAATAGGACCCTGCTGCCACGGGAGGGTAGGACAAAAGATGCCATGCAAGTTCTTTTCCATAAGCACGTATGACTATATTCGGTATACATGCCTACATTACATTGATGAACTGGAGCTAGTTCTGTGTCACCCTATGTTATAATTGTTGCATGATCGATTGCACCCGACATAATTCTCCATCACCGATCCAATGCCTACAAGCTTTTCCTATATTGTTCTCGCTTATTTACTTTTCCGTTGCTACTGTTACAATCACTATAAAACCCAAAAATATTACTTTTTGTTATCGTTACCACTACTATCATATTACTTTGCTACTAAACACTTTATTGTAGATATTAAGTTATCCAGGTGTGGTTGAATTGACAACTCAGTTGCTAATACTTGAGAATATTCTTTGGCTCCCCTTGTGTCGAATCAATAAATTTGGGTTGAATACTCTACCCTAGAAAACTTTTGCGACCCCCTATACTTGTGGTTTATCAAGACTATTTTCTGGCGCCGTTGCCAGGGAGCATAGCTCTATTCTTTGAGTCACTTGGGATTTATATCTGCTTATCATTATGAAGAACTTGAAAGATCAAAGAACCGAGATTTTTCCCTCAACTACGAGGGGAGGTACGGAACTGCCATCTAGCTCTACACTTGATTCACCTTCTGTTTTGAGTAAACTTGGGACACCTACACATGCTATTGATTCTGATTGGTCGCATGTTATTGATGATGCCACTTCTACTTTGCATGATACTTATGATGAAACTACTTCTATGCTTGATACTACTGTGCCGCTAGGTGAATTTCTTGACGAACAACTTGCTAGGGCTAGAGAGAATGAAATTATTGAAACTGATAATATTGATGAAAGTGATGATGAAGATTCTCCCCCTAGATATGAATTGCCTGTTGTTCCTTAGGGTTATGTTACGGATGAAGAAACTGCTAGATACTTCTTAGCTTGCAATGATAGATCTGATCTTAAGAAATTATTAGCTAAGTTTAAAGAAAAGTCTTTGAATGCCAGAATGAAATATGACCCTGCATTTGCTACTTCACCTATCTTTATTACTGATAAGGATTATGATTTCTCTGTCGATCCTGAGTTAATCACTTTGGTTGAATCTGATCCTTTTTATGGCTACGAATCTGAAACTGTTGTGGCACATCCTACTAAATTAAATGATATAGCCACCCTGTTTACTCATGATGAGAAAACTCGCTATTACTTTATCCTTAAGTTATTTCTGTTCTCATTAAAGGGTGATGCTAAAACATGGTTTAATTCTCTTGATCCTGGTTGTGTGCGTAGTCCCTAGGACATGATTTATTACTTCTCTGCTAAATATTTCCCACTCATAAGAAACAAGCTGCTTTAAGGGAAATATATAATTTTGTGCAAATTGAAGAAGAGAGTCTCCCACAAGCTTGGGGGAGGCTTCTTCGATTACTTAATGCTTTGCCTGATCATCCTCTCAAGAAAAATGAAATACTTGATATCTTTTATAATGGACTAACCGATGCTTCCAGAGACCACCTGGATATTTGTGTTGGTTGTGTTTTTAGGGAAAGAACTGTTGATTAGGCTGAATTGCTATTGAATAATATGTTGACAAATGAAAATAATTGGACACTTCCTGAACCAACCCCTAAGCCAACTCCGAAGAAGAGGGGTATTCTATTTCTCAGTCCTGAATATATGCAAGAGGCAAAGAAATCTATGAAATAAAAAATGTATTAAAAATGAAGATATTAAGAATTTACCACCTATTGAAGAAATACATGGTCTTAATTTGCCGCCTGTTGAAGAAATACATGGTCTTGATAACCCGACACAGGTAGTAAAGGTAAATTCTCTCTATAGATTCGATAGATATGAAATCCCATTTACTAAGTTTGCTAGCCCATGCTTGGATGAGTTTGATGACTTTATGGTTAAACAAGAAAACTTCAATGCTTATGTTGGTAGACAATTGAAACACAATGCTGATATGCTTGAACACTTGGGTGATTATATGGCTAATGTTAAAGGTGAACTTAAAATTATTAGTAAACATGATTCTATGGTTACCACTCAAGTAGAACAAGTGCTTAAAGCTTAGAATGATTTGCTCAATGAATTAAATAATAAGAAGAATGATAATGTTGTTAGAGTTATGACTAGAGGTGGTAAAATGACTCAGGAACCTTTTTATCCAGAGGGCCATCCTAAGAGAATTGAGCAAGATTCTAAGAGCGCTAATGTAGATGTACCTAGTCCTTCTAAAAGGAAGAAAAAGAAAAATGATAGGACTTTGCATGCTTCTAGTGAACCTGTTATTGACACACCTGAGAATCCCAATGATATTTCTATTTCTGATGCTGAAACACAATCCGGTAATGAACATGAAACTAGTGATAATGTTAATGATGATGTTCATGTTGATGCTCAACCTAGCAATGATAATGATGTAGAGATTAAACCTGCCGTTGATCTTGATAACCCACAATCAAAGAATCAACGTTATGATAAAAGAGACTTTGTTGCTAGGAAGCACGGTAAAGAAAGAGAACCATGGATTCAGAAACCCATGCCTTTTCCTCCTAAACCATTTAAGAAAAAGGATGATGAGGATTTTGAGCGATTTGCTGAAATGATTAGACCTATCTTTTTGCGTATGCGCTTGACTGATATGCTTAAAATGAACCCTTATGCTAAATATATGAAGGAAATTGTTACTAATAAAAGAAAGATACCGGAAGCTGAAATTTCCACCATGCTTGCTAATTATACTTTTAAGGGTGGAATACCAAAGAAACTTGGAGATCCAGGAGTACCAACTATACCATGGTCCATTAAAAGAAACTATGTTAAAACTGCTTTATGTGATCTTGGAGACGGTGTTAGTGTTATGCCTCTCTCTTTATATCGTAGACTTGACTTGAATAAGTTGACACCTACTGAAATATTTTTGCAAATGGCTAACAAATCAACTGATGTACCTGTCGGTATTTGTGAGGATGTGCGTGTTGTGGTTGCAAACGTTACTATCCTAATGGACTTTGTTATTCTTGATATTCCCGAGGACGATAGTATGTCCATTATTCTTGGAAGACCCTTCTTGAATACTGCAGGGGCTGTTATTGATTGCACCAAAGGAAATGTCACTTTTCATGTTAATAGTAATGAGCATATGGTACACTTTCCGAGGAAACAACCTCAAGTACACAATATCAATTCTATTGGAAAAATTTCAACAATCACTATTGGAGGTTTTGAATTTCCTCTTCCCACTGTCAAGAAGAAATATGATATTCTTATTGTTGGGGACATGCATATCCCATTTGAGGTAACCTAGTGTTATTCGAAATTTCTCCGGTTTCATGTTACTCGAAATGAGTTTGTTAACAAGACCTGATCAACCTTGTTAGTGGATTCCTTTTGATGAGCATGAGATGGATGAAGTTAGAAAGCACAACTCTCTGTACCCTCTTTTTACTTCCTGTTATTTAAATTAAATAAAGTGAAAATAGTATTTTCTGTCTGTTTTCTGAATTATCTATGCAATAAAAATACCCCAAAAATAAAAATTATCCAAATGCCCTGAAAATTAATTATGATTTTTTCTAGAATATTTGAGAATTCTGGCACTGAGAACACAGCAGGGGGAGCAGCCACGTGCCCACGAGGGTGGAGGGCGCGCCCACCCCCTAGGCGCGCCCCCTGCCTCGTGGACCCCACCTAGGTCCCCTCCACTTATTCCAGCCACCACACACTCCTTCTTCCTCCCAAAAAATCACTAGCTAGCTCAAACCCGAGTTATTGCTCATCTTGCTGCCATTTTCGATCTCCTTGCTCAAAGCTCCATTCACAAAACTGCTTTGGGGGATTGTTCTTTGGTATGTGACTCCTCCAATGGTCCAATTAGTTTTTGTTCTAGTACTTTATTCATTGCAAATTTTTGCTGCTTAGGTGACCCTGTTCTTGAGCTTGCATGTCAAATTTATGTGGTCAAAAGTAGTTTTAATGCATGATATATCCTCTAGGCACTTGTAGGAGTAGTTGCTATCAATTTTGTTGAGTTTGGTTCACTTCTATTTTAAGTTACTAAAAATTTCAGAAATTTTTCAGAGGAAGAAATATGTTTAGGAAAATGTACCAAGGTGGTTCCTCAAGGAAGCAAGGACCCAGGCCCGCAATACGTGAGCCGGACAATGAACCACCAAGGGATGCTCAAGTGCGGCCTTGTGAATGGCCGTCAGAGGACTTCATGGTTCGAGCAGCAATCAAGGAGGAATTTGAAGCATATGTTCGTAATGCCGATCTTGAGAGCTTTGTGGCAGATAAGTGCCGTCAGTACCACTACCTCACTAATTCCTTTGTGAGAAGGTTTGAATTTTCATCATCACGCAATTCTCAAACTGTCCTGTTTGATCTTTATGATAAATCTTATACCATGGACTTAGAAGATTTTAACACTGCTTGTAAACTCCCACAGTGGGGTAATGCTAGTGAACCTCGCAAATCTGAATATAGAGATTTTCTTGCTAGTATAACTGTGGGGGAATCTAGGGAAATCACGCAAGCTACCATAGGGAGCATTCATTTTCCTGTTATACATTATTTTGCTCTCTTTATAGGTAGATGCATAAATGGTAAGGATGAGGCATGTCACATGTGTGTGCCAGATCTTAGTGTTCTCAAGAGTGCTGTATTAGGAGATAGACAATATAACTTGGGGGCCATTGTTGCACGCAGGTTGCATAATAACAAAATTAATGGAGATTTCATTGGTGGAATTTATGCAACCCGTTTAGCTGATTTTCTTGAGATACCCATACATGGAGATGATATTGAGTCGCCTCCTGCTTATTTAGATTATAATGCCATGGTTCGTCATCAGTTTGTTGAGAGGAACAATCAGTTCCTCCAGTACCGACTAATCTTTGACAGACGATGCACCTATCATGTCGCTCTCCCTGCTCCTGCCTTCTTTGACTTTTAGGCAAAGGGAGATATGTTATAACCAGGGAGGAGGCGACCGAGTATGAGAGGATGACGGAGGCAGCCCGCCTCCAAGATGCAACTCGTCAAGCAATAGCTGATGCATCTCAGTACGACCCCAGCTTCAACTTCGGATATCCACCAAGCCATCCATGGGCATAGACCAACTTAGGCCAAAATCCTAAGCTTGGGGGAGTACGTATTTCTCACCGACATTACATTCATGTTCACACACTCATGCCAGTTGTCGGTGCTCATACTCTTTCATTGTATCATCCATGCTAGTTTATTTTTATTTTCTCGTTTTCTTCTTGTGTGTTTGAAAAACCTTAAGAAAAACCAAAAGAAAAATTAGTTGTAGATTTTAGTTAGTTTACTTTCGATGCATGTAGTAGTAGTAATTAAAAGAAAACACAAAAATATTTCTCGTTCTTCTTTTACTTGTTGAGAGCTTTCCCGTGTAAATAGTTTTGTTTCTTTTCTTTCCTTTGGGGGTCGAGAGGAGATGACCATGATGAAAATGTTGAGTGGCTCTTATATGCATTATTGTTGATCTAACAAAGAGCCCATATTACCTTGTCTTCTCTCTTGAATTGGATGCTTGCAGATTCCAGCTTAGTCCAATGCATGTGCACTATTATTATTTTCCACACTATTCGGTCGTGCAAGTGAAATGCAATAATGATGATTATATGACAAACTTATTGAGATGAGGAAAGCTAGTATGAACTCGACCTCTCTTGTTTTTGTAAATATGATCAGTCCATCGTTCCTGATTCAGCCTATTATGAAAGAAACATATTTGCAATGACAATTAGGGATTATAGTTGCTTATGCCATGCTTAATTAACTAGGAGCTTATAATGGTTTACCTTGCGTGCCACCATGCTATTAAAATGGTTGTGATGTGGTATGATAGGGTGGTATCCTCTTTTGAATGATTCGAGTGGCTTGACTTGGCACATGTTCACGCATGTAGTTGAAACAAAATCAACATATCCTCTACGATATTTATGTTCATGGTGCATTATATCCTACTCATGCTTGCATTCGGTGTCGATTAATTTTAATGCATGTTCATGACTATTGTCGCTCTCTAGCTGGTTGCTTCCTAGTCTTTTTCTAGCCTTCACTTGTACTAAGCGGGAATACTGCTTGTGCATCCAATTCCATAAACCCCAAAGTTATTCCATATGAGTCCACCATACCTATCTATATACGGTATCTACCTGCCGTTCCAAGTAAATTTGTATGTGCCAAACTCTAAACCTTCAAATAAACATTCTGTTTTGTATGCTCGAATAGCTCAAGTATCAACTAGGGCTATTTGTATCCTCCATGCTAGGCGGGTTATTCTCAAGAGGAGTGGACTCTGCTCCTCATTCACGAGAAAATGGCTGGTCACCGGGATGCCCAGTCCCATGCTCAAATGAAATCAAAATAATTGCAAACAAAACTCCCCCAGGATTGTTGTTAGTTGGAGGCACCCGTTGTTTCGGGCAAGCCATGGATTGATGCTTGTTGGTGGTGGGGGAGTATAAACTTTACCATTCTGCTTGGGAGCCGCCTATAATGTGTGTAGCATGGAAGATATCGAGATCTCACAGTTGTTATGTTGACAATGAAAGTATACCGCTCAAAATATTATTCGTATCTATTTCAAAACTGAGCTCTGGCACCTCTACAAATCCATGCTTCCCTCTGCGAAGGGCTTATCTATTTACTTTTATGTTGAGTCATCATCCTCTTATTAAAAATCACCAGTTGGAGAGCACCTCTGTCATTTTCATCCATTACTGTTAGCTTACATTGAGTATGATTGTGACTGGATCTCTTTTACCATGAATTACAATGTCTAGTCAGTCCTTGATCTTTAAAGGTGCTCTGTATTTATGTTTTGCGGTCTCAGAAAGGGCTAGCGAGATACCATCTTGTTATATCATATCATGATTGTTTTGAGAAAGTGTTGTCATCCGAGATTTGTTATTATTGCTCGCTAGCTGATTATGCTGTTGATATGAGTAAACATGAGAGCTAAATGTTATTGTGAATATGGTTAGTTCATAATCTTTGCTGAAAACTTGAATACTGGCTTTACATATTTACAACAACAAGAGTAAACAGAGTTTGTAAAAGTTTTTCTTTATCACTTTCAGTTTATCAACTGAATTGCTTAAGCACAAGCAAATGTTTAAGCTTGGGGGAGTTGATACGTCTCCGTCGTATCTACCTTTCCAAACACTTTTGCCCTTGTTTTGGACTCTAACTTGCATGATTTGAATGGAACTAACCCGGACTGACGTTGTTTTCAGCAGAATTGCCATGGTGTTATTTTTGTGCAGAAATGGAAGTTCTCGGAATGACCTGAAAATCAACGGAGATTATTTTTGAAATATATAAAAAATACTGGAAGAAGAATCCACGTCAGGGGGCCCACACCCTGTCCACGAGGGTGGGGGCGTGCCTACCCCCTGGGCGCCCCCCCTACCTCGTGCCCCCCCTGACGCTCCCCTGACCTCAACTCCAACTCCATATATTCGTGTTCGGGGAGAAAAAATCAGAGAGAAGGATTCATCATGTTTTATACAGAGCCGTCGCCAAGCCCTAAACTCTCTTGGGAGGGCTGATCTGGAGTCCGTTCGGGGCTCCGAAGAGGGGAATCCGTCGCCATCGCCACCATCAACCTTCCTCCATCACCAATTTCATGATTCTCACCGTCGTGCGTGAGTAATTCCACCGTAGGCTTGTTGGACGGTGATGGGTTGGATGAGATTTATCATGTAATCGAGTTAGTTTTGTTAGGGTTTGATCCCTAGTATCCACTATGTTCTGAGGTTGATGTTGCTATGACTTTGCTATGCTTAATGCTTGTCACTAGGGCCCGAGTGCCATGATTTCAGATCTGAACCTATTATGTTTTCATGAATATATGTGAGTTCTTGATCCTATCTTGCAAGTCTTTAGTCACCTATTATGTGTTATGATCTGTTAACCCCGAAGTGACAATAATCGGGACCATTACCGGTGATGACCATAGTTTGAGGAGTTCATGTATTCACTATGTGTTAATGTTTTGGTTTGGTACTCTATTAAAAGGAGGCCTTAATATCCCTTAGTTTCCAATAGGACCCCGCTGCCACAGGAGGGTAGGGCAAAAGATGTCATGCAAGTTCTTTTCCATAAGCACGTATGACTATATTCGGAATACATGCCTACATTGCATTGATGAACTGGAGCTAGTTCTGTGTCACCCTATGTTATAATTGTTGCATGATCGATCGCATCCGACATAATTCTCCATCACCGATCCAATGCCTATGAGCTTTTCCTATATTGTTCTTCGCTTATTTACTTTTCCGTTGCTACCGTTAGAATCACTATAAAACCCAAAAATATTACTTTTGCTATCGTTACCACTACTATCATATTACTTTGCTACTAAATACTTTGCTGCAGATATTAAGTTATCTAGGTGTGGTTGAATTGACAACTCAGCTGCTAATACTTGAGAATATTTTTTGGCTCCCCTTGTGTCGAATCAATAAATTTGGGTTTAATACTCTACCCTCGAAAACTGTTGCGATCCTCTATACTTGTGGGTTATCAATATACCCATATATGCTCAAATCATCTGTGAAGGTCGGAAAATAACGATACCTTCCGCGAGCCTCAACACTCATCGGACCGCATACATCAGTATGTATTATTTCCAGTAAGTCAGTTGCTCGCTCCATTGTTCTAGAGAACGGAGTCTTAGTCATCTTGCCCATGAGTCATGGTTCGCAAGCATCAAGTGATTCATAATCAAGTGATTCCAAAAGCCCATCAGCATGGAGTTTCTTCATGCGCTTTGCACCAATATGACCTAAACGGCAGTGCCACAAATAAGTTTCACTATCATTATTAACTTTGCATCTTTTGGCTTCAATATGAATATGTGTATCACTACGATCGAGATTCAATAAACCATTTATATTGAGTGTATGACCATAGAAGGTTTTATTCATGTAAATAGAACAACAGTTATTCTTTGACTTAAATGAATAACCGTATTGCAATAAACATGATCCAATCATATCCATGCTCAATGCAAACACCAAAATAACATTTATTTTAGGTTCAACACTAATCTCGAAGGTAAAGGGAGTGTGCGATGGTGATCTTATCAACCTTGGAATCACTTCCAACACACACCATCACCTTGCCCTTGACTAGTCTCTGTTTATTTTGCAACTCCTGTTTCGAGTTACTACTCTTAGCAACTGAACCAGTATCAAATACCGAGGGGTTGCTATAAACCCTAGTAAAGTACACATCAATAACATGTATATCCAATATACATTTGTTCAGTATGCCATCCTTCTTATCCGCCAAGTATCTAGGGCAGTTCCACTTCCAGTGACCATTTCCTTTGCAGTAGAAGCACTCACTTTCAGGCTTGGGTCTAGCTTTGGGATTCTTCATGGGAGTGGCAACTTGCTTGCCATTCTTCTTGAAACTCCCTTTCTTTCCCTTGCCCTTTTACTTGAAACTAGTGGTCTTGTTGACCATCAACACTTGATGCTTTTCTTGATTTCTACCTTTGCCGATTTTAGCATTGCGAAGAGCTTGGGAACTGTTTTCGTTATCCCATGCATATTATAGTTCATCACGAAGTTCTAGTAACTTGGTGATAGTGACTAGAGAACTTTGTCAATTACTATCTTATCTGGATTAACTCCCACTTGATTCAAGCAATTATAGTACCCAGACAATCTGGGCACATGCTCACTGGTTGAGCTATTCTCCTCCATCTTGTAGGCAAAGTATTGTCAGAGGTCTCATACCTCTCGACAAGGGCATGAGTATGAAATACCAATTTCAACTCTTGGAACATCTCATATGCTCCATGTCGTTCAAAACATTTTTGAAGTCCCGATTCTAAGCCGTAAAGCATGGTGCACTAAACTATCAAGTAGTCATCATACTGAGCATTGCACTATCATAAGACAATTTCAGAGAAATGGCTCCCACCTCCACCCCGCCGCCACCTTAACCCTAGCCACCCACCCCACCGGCGATCAGCCCATCTGACCGTGGGTTTTCACTTCTGATCGCACCATTCTCTCCGGCGCACGTTGCTCTCCTCGTTGGTTGTCATCTCCATGGCGGTGCATGCCTCCATCTCATTGGGTTTGGACTTTAACCCGGGGATGGCTTTGGCGGCTGAGATCCAGCGCACTTTCAACCGATCTGTGCACCCGACCTCGGACTCAGGGCACTTCACGATGGTGGTCTCTTTTGCCAGGCATTCTTTTCGTCTGGATGAGGATAATGTTGGCCTCTCCCTTGAATCTGCAATTGGTGGTTATTGCTCCTATCTCAAGGTATCGTATCTTAGTGATCGGGTTTTTTCTTTCACGGTCTCCTGCAAGCAAGTCGGGTTTTTCATTCTGCACCAGCGTAGCTTTGTCTGCGACCTTTTCAAGTGCTATTTTCATCTCTGGGGCCATGGTGGTCCAGATTGGGAGAAAGAATTCCGTCTGTGGCAGGCTGAATGCCAGCAGGAATGGACCTTAGTCAGTCCAACAAAACATAGGGTTTTGTTAGGGATGCAGGCCATGAATCATATTCCTAGCAAATCCTCAATGCGTGGTCGATCTACCTCTGGTCACACAAAGAAATCGCTACGTTTTGCTACATTTCTCAACTATCCTGCTCGTAAGGGTTATAGTTATCATCCCGCGCCCTCAGAAGTGTTGACTGTCCGTGAGGCTGGTTATCAGGTTTTAACCCACGAAGCATCAGGCCCCTCATCTCCGGTGATGGCCGTAGCTAGCTCACCTCCTCCGGCGATCCTTGTTGGCTCGTTTCAACTTTCTCCGGAATCTTCGCTGTCTGTTGGCGGCAACTCCGGATCTCCTGCTGGTTTGAAGTTTATTGGACCGGACTATGTGGAAATTCCGGATTCTCCACCTCTGGAAGGCCCTGGGCCTACATCTCAGCCCATTGAAATTTCTGATGATGAAGAGGATAATTTGGCCCAACGTGACTCCACAGTTTTCGAGCTATCCCCTCCATCACCGCAGGATGTTGTCAGGGATTTACAGAGCTTTGACGAGATGATTGAAAATTTGGCTGCTGCGTTTTGGGACTGTCAGAAATGCTTGGGTATGGGCCACCAGACAGAGACCTGTACTAATAGGATTCGGTGTAGGAATTGTTTTCGGTCTGGTCACATTAAGCGGGACTGCACCGGCCAACCACCCGATTCTCCTCTCTGGGTGCCCAAAGTCCCATCCAAAGGCTTTGGAACCCGCGCCAAGCAAGACAACTCTCTCGCCTCTTTGGTTTCACCAAAACCGACGCCTTCACCTCCCAAAAAACCCCAATCGGCCGTCTCCCACCCAGCGCCGCCAAGCTCCCAATCTCCGCCGGACGTCCCTGCATCCGCCGTGCCCTCAGTTGCATCGTCATCATCGCCAATGGCGGTCTATGCGATTGACCCGCATCGCTTTGTTCCGGCTGGATATGATGTCGTTGACGGCGGAGAAGATCGGCTCCCAAGGACCTTCTACACGCCTGCCATCAAGCCCCCTGCAACCATGAGCGGTACATGGTCGCAATCATCGAACCAATACCAGAAGCACACTTGGTTGCTATCCGTCGACAGCAGGTTCTTGATTTTCTTACACACACCCTGCATATTCCGGTGCTATCTGCTCAGACTTGGTTCCAAGGAGTTGGCCTTTTTGAGATGGAGGATCCTATAGTGAGGGGTTCGTTTACTCAACACCCTCCTTTTCCCCTTGGTGTGGATGAAAATGGAGAGGAGTTTTTTGTCAGGTTTATCCCACACGACCAGGGGGAGGGTTTCAGAGCTATTCATGGCCATAGAACGGGCTGGCTCATGTTTATTGGAGTGCCTCTTGATTATCGCAACACGCAGTGCTTGGCCGAGGTTGTTGGCACTTTTGGCCAGTTTCACTACTGGAATCAGACTGATCGTCGTTTAGTTCGATCCCTGGTCAGAGCTTCTTTTCCCGATAATGCATTGGTGCCTTGTTCTGTGGTTTTTCGGGACTTTTCAAACTGGGGCGGCGCTGTTGTATCTTGGACGGCAGCTTGTTTCATCTTGACGGGAGAATTTGCGGATGCTATGATACCTGCCGACGAAGACCCAATGCCCCTTGACGGCAACCCACATCCTATGCCAGGCGTCAACCCACCGCAGCCCTTCTGGGCAATGCCACCGTACCCTGCCCTTGGTTGGAATGCCCCTCCTCATCATAATCCAAACCAGGGTAACAATGTGGATGGCTGGGGTGATGTCAATGAAGCTAACAACCACAATGATGTTGGATGGGGCCCTTGGGAAGAGCAGGCTCAGCAGCCCCAGCAACAGCATGGGGGTGAACCTGGTCAGCAGCACGATATAATCCAGGAGCAGAATTCCATGGTCCTCAACCCCTCCTTGGACTCTGATGATGATATGGATTTAGAGGAGGTTCAACAGCCTGTCCATCATGTTGTGCCGCAGCACCCAGTGGCTCCTCTTGATCCAATCCAACTGGGACTTGTTCGTGTGGTTTATGGTCCTGTACTTCCTCCGCAACTTATCTGGGAGAGGTCTTTTCGTTCACTGCTTCCTGAATTTTTCATCAGGAAGGTGCCTTCTTCATTACCAGCACATCAACAATGGCAGTCCCAACTCAACACCTGTGTTTTGCCTGAGCATTATGCTTCTTCTTTTGAGCTTTTGATGACGCATTGCAATCCTCCTGCGCCTCGCTCGTCTGTGGTTATTGAGGAGATTTTCTCGGATCCTGTGGAGCCTAAAGTCTCTTCCCATGAGCAGGCTGAATCTGTGCAGCATACCAGTGATGACGTACCGCAGAAAGATGATGACTTTCAGTTCACGTCTGTTCTTACTCCAGTGCTTGGTAAGCGTGGACGTGAGGCCAGGCGAGGTCGTCAGTCGCTAGTGACCGTTGCTCCAATTCCGGACTTTTCTGTCAGGCGCATGACGCGCAGCGCTGCTAAGGCTTCTGGTTACAAACCAAGTTCAGCCATCCCTACAAAATCCTCTGCATTGCGCCGCCCGAGGGCCAAGAAGACCAAGCCATCAGTGGAAGAGTCAGATGTTCATGAAGATGCAGCGCAGGCGGTACCTCCACCAACACCCATCGCTGACCTGCAGGCAGTCGGTGCTCGACTGGGTATTTCAGCGGAACATCTGACTATGGAGAAGCTTACGGCTCCTCCTAAGAACTCCTCTTCTGCTCCGGTGCCCGATGATGAGTAAACCTAGGTTTCCATATTGGCGCCAGGGGGGTCTTGCCTGGCATGGGTTTTGTTTCTGTTATGGCTATACTTTATCTGAACTTGTTGCACTGTATGCGCTTTTGGGTTGTGCGACTGTGTTCTGTGAAACTGTTAGGTTATGTCTGGCAGTCCTTATCTTATCATTGCGAGCTCTTTATGGATAGTACAACTTATCGTAATTGGCGTGTGCTTTGTTGGAATGTCCGTGGGCTGAATTCAGAGGCTCGTCAGCGTGATGTGAGAGCAAAGATTGAAGAGAGCCAATGCTCCATAGTTTGCCTGCAAGAAACAAAGTGTGCTGATTTTGATATTCAGAAAATTAGATCTTTCTGTCCTCGGCGTTTTGATACTTTTGTGTTTGCCCCGGCGATTGGTGCTTCTGGTGGCATTCTTGTGGTTTGGAACTCGTCCATCTTCCAAGGGACGCTTGTTCAAATTCAGAGCTTCGGCATCGTAGTCTCTTTTCAGTCAGTTCATAATTCTGAGAAGTGGACTCTAGTGTCCGTTTATGGACCTTGTGATGGCCCCCCAAGGGATAATTTTGTTAGTTGGCTCTACCATCTTAATATCCCCACTGACGAGAACTGGATGCTTCTGGGGGATTTCAACTTCATTCGTTCCTTTGATAATAGGAACAGGCCGGGAGGTGATGTTAATGACATCTTCCTCTTTAATGAGATTATTGGCCACTTGGGTCTGCTAGAATTGCCATTAAAGGGCCGGAGTTTTACTTGGTCCAATATGCAGGAACAGCCATTGCTTGAACAGCTTGATTGGTTTTTTACCACCTCTGACTGGATTTCTATCTACCCAAACACTGTTGTTCTACCCCTGGCAAAAACGTCATCGGATCATGTTCCCTGCGTGGTTTCAATTGACACCAATATACCTAAATCCAGGGTCTTCAGGTTTGAGAATTATTGGGTGGATATGCCAGGGTTTTTGGAATGTGTCACGCTTTCGTGGAACCAGCCAGTGTTTGCTGATCTATCCCCCTCTGCCGTCCTGACAACCAAGTTTAAGCGCCTGCGTTCTGCCCTCAAGGCTTGGAGCAAAAACCTGTCGGATCTAAAGCAACTGACAATGGATTGCTCTCGTGTAATCCTTTTCTTTGATAACCTGGAAGAATTGCGGCCCCTCACCACACCTGAATTTAACTTTCGGAAGATTGTCAAATTGCACCATGAGAATCTGCTTCGCATTCATTACATTTATTGGAAGCAGAGGTGTACAATCCGATATATTAAGGTGGGAGAAGAGAACTCTAAGTTCTTTCATGCAATGGCTTCAGAACGCCTTCGCAGGAACACGATTGCCAGCCTCTCGGTTGCAGGGGCGGACCCAGTTTCTGATCATTCTCAAATGGCGGGAATCCTCTGGTCTTCTTTTAAAAGCAGAATGGGCCAGGCCCAAGGTATTAAGATGGGCTTTAATCTACCAGCTCTTATGCAACCTGTTGACGGCCTTAGCATTCTGTCAGAACCGTTTTCTACTGAGGAAATCAACACCGTCCTTAAGGAGTTGCCGACTGATCGAGCTCCTGGGCCGGATGGCTTTAATGGTCTTTTTGTTAAGAAGTGCTGGCCCATCATTGAGAAGGATTTTCTGGCTCTCATTCAGGGATTTTATGATGGGAGCCTCTCTTTGGAAAATATTAATGGATCCCTTATTACCTTAATTCCAAAGATGCTATCTCCCGAGGGACCTGAGGATTTTAGACCCATCTCTCTCACTAACACATGCCTCAAGTTCCTCACTAAGCTCTTAGCTAATAGACTTCAGAAAGTCATTCTGCAATGCATCCATAAGAATCAATATGGGTTTCTAAAGGGCAGAGCCATCCAGGATTGTCTCGCTTGGGCTTTTGAATATATACATCAATGCAACCAATCAAAAAGGCCAATTATAATTCTGAAATTGGATTTTGCTAAAGCGTTTGACACAGTGGAGCATGAGCTCATCTTACAAGTCCTCCAGCACAAAGGTTTTGATGCCAAATGGATTTCTTGGATTAAAGAGATTCTCTCCTCAGGATCATCATCTGTTTTGCTTAATGGGGTACTTGGCAAGCAGTTCCAATGTAAATGTGGGGTCAGACAGGGGGATCCATTATCCCCCCTTTTATTTGTTATTGCTGCTGACTTATTGCAATCCGTGGTCAATGACATGCTGGCTAAGGGCGTTCTAACACTACCCATCCCATCTCAGGACCCAGATTTTCCCATCATACAGTACGCAGATGACACAATAATTATCCTTTCTGCAGTTGAGGAACAGTTGATAGCTCTTCAGAATATGCTTCATATCTTTCAACAGTCCACTGGCTTAAAGGTTAATTTTGCCAAATCATCAATGGTGCCACTTAATGTTGATCCAACTGAGGCACAGAGACTATCTTCCATTTTGGGATGTAAGCTAGAGCAGTTACCTTTCACATATCTGGGTTTGCCACTTGGTACTACACGACCTAGAATCATTGATTTCATGCCCCTAGTGGATAGTGTTGAAAGGAGATTATCTGTTAGTTCTGCCATGCTCAACCAAGGATCCAGGTTGCAATTGCTCACATCTGTCCTTACTTCAATGCCCATCTATTTCCTCTGTAGTTTGAATATTCCACTTGGTATTATCAAACAGTTGGATAGGATTTTCAGGCAGTGCCTGTGGAGAGGAAATTCTGAGGTGCCTAAGCAATCACTAGCTGCCTGGGATTTGGTGTGTAGGTCGAAGGATAAGGGAGGTCTTGGCATTTTAAACCTCAATGTCCAAAACCAAGGTCTGCTCCTCAAACACATGCATAAGTTCTACAACAAACACCGGGTCCCTTGGGTGCAGCTGATTTGGGATAGCTATTATGATGGAGTAGTGCCCCATGCAACAGTCCTAACTGGCTCTTTTTGGTGGAAAGACATTTTAAAGCTTGCTGACACATATAGGTCCATTGCTTCAGTGCAAGTCAATATGGGTGATTCTGCTCTCTTTTGGCTGGATGCTTGGCATGTAGGTGGTTCTTCAAGACCACTTAGCCTCAGATTGCCAAGGCTTTTTTCCTTTGTTTTGGATGATAAGGTTTCTGTCCGGGAGTTCTTACAAACTCAGGATTTGTTTTCCATGTTCTATCTGCCAATCTCTCAACAGGTAGCTACAGAACTAGAAACCTTGGAAGCATGGTTGCTCCATCTCCAGCGAGAACCAACATTGCCTGATGTTTGGATTTGGCCTAGTAAATCTGGTCAGTACTCTGCAAAGAGCTTCTATGACATCATGCACACACACCTACCAACTATCCAGCCTTGCAAGTGGCTTTGGCAAAGCAGATGTACTATGAAAATCAAGGTTTTTGGCTGGCTTCTCTTTTTTGACAGGCTCAACACTAAGGACATGCTAGTACGCAGGCACTGGAGGTCCCCTACGGTTGATAATCTCTGTGTCATCTGTAATGCCGGAGTTTGGGAGGACAGAGCTCATCTTTTTTTTGGATGTAATTTCAGTGTCAGGGTTTGGAACTACCTGCAAATTGATTGGTCACACGGTTCTACTATTCAGCAAAGTATATCCCAAGCAAGGCAGAGATTTGGGCATCCTTTCTTCTTTGAAGTTATGCTCACAGCTGCTTGGAATATCTGGATTCTGAGGAATGGGAGAACTTTCAGGGGCGTCCAGGCTACTTTTGCTGCCTGGAGGGGCAGTTTTGTATATTCTCCTCCTGTCACATAGGTTTAAGGATAGCTTTAAGTCTAGGCTTGTAGATTGGGTTAACTCCCTTATGTAATTGTAAGTCCTTCTTCCTTTAGTTTAGGTTTGTAATCTTTTTCTTCCCTTTCTGTACAGTTTGTTTCTTTTTTGGTGACTGGAATAAAGGGCTGTGGGGTTTTTACCCTACAGTAAATATTCAAAAAATCATACTGAGCATTGTCAAACGTTCATAACGTCTGCATCTGCTCCTGCAATAGGTTTGTCACCTAGCGGTGCATCAAGGACATAATACTTCTGTGCAGCAATGAGGATAATCCTCAGATCACGGAGCTAGTCCGCATCATTGATACTAACATTTTTCAACTTATTTCTTCTCTAGAAACATATCAAAAATAAACGGGGAGCTACATCGCGAGCTATTGATCTACAACATAGTTATGCAAATACTATCAGGACTAAGTTCATGATAAATTAAAGTTCAATTAATCATATTACTTGAGAACTCCCACTTAGATAGACATCCCTCTAGTCATCTAAATGATCACGTGATCCAAGTCAACTAAACCATGTCTGATCATCACGTGAGATGGAGTAGTTTTCAATGGTGAACATCACTATGTTGATCATATCTACTATATGATTCACGCTCGACCTTTCGGTCTCCAGTGTTCCGAGGACATATCTGCATATGCTAGGCTCATCAAATTTAACCCGAGTATTCCGCGTGTGCAAAACTGGCTTGCACCCATTGTATGTGAATGTAGAGCTTATCACACATGATCATCACGTGGTGTCTCGGCACGACGAACTGTCGCAATGGTGCATACTCAGGGAGAACACTTATACCTTGAAATTTAGTGAGAGATCATCTTATAATGCTACCGCTGAACTAAGCAAAATAAGATGCATAAAGGGCAAACATCACATGCAATCAAAATATGTGACATGATATGGCCATGATCATCTTGCGCCTTTGATCTCCATCTCCAAAGAACCGTCATGATCTCTATCTTCACTGACATGACACCATGATCTCAATCATCTTGATCTCTATCAACATGTCGTCACATGGTCGTCTCGCCAACTATTGCTCTTGCAACTATTGCTATCGCATAGCGATAAAGTAAATGAATTATTTGGCGCTTGCATCTTATGCAATAAAGAGACAACCATAAGGCTTCTGCCAGTTGCCGATAACTTCAACAAAACATGATCATCTCATACAACAATTTTTATCTCATCATGTATTGACCATATCACATCACAACATGCCCTGCAAAAACAAGTTAGACGTCCTCTACTTTGTTGCTGCAAGTTTTACGTGGGTGCTACGGGCTGAGCAAGAACCGTTCTTACCTACACATCAAAAACCACAACGTAGTATAGTGATTGCTTTTTGATCTTCAGAAAGAACCCTGTTCATTGAAACCGATTCAACTAAAGTTGGAGAAACAAACACCCAGTAGCCACCTGTGTGCGATGCACGGCGGTAGAACCAGTATCGCGTAAGCATACGCGTAATGTCGGTCTGGGCCGCTTCATCGAACAATACCGCCGAATCAAGAATAACCTAGTAAAGGCAAGCAATATGTATATACTCACGCCCACAACTCCTTTGTGTTCTACTCGTGCATATAACATCTACGCATAAACCTGGCTCTAATACCACTGTTGGGGAATGCATTTATTTCAAAAAATTAACTACGCACAGGCAAGACCATGGTGATGCATAGCAAAGAAAAGGGAAGAGTGTTGTCCATGTACCCTCGTAGACCGTAAACAGAAGCGTTATGACAATGCGGTTGATGTAGTCATACGTCTTCATGATCGACCGATCCTAGTACCGAAAGTACGACACCTCCGCGATCTGCACACGTTCAGCTCGGTGACGTCCCACGAACTCTCGATCCAGCTGAGTGTCGAGGGAGAGCTTCGTTAGATGATGATGCTACCGTCGCAGGGCTTCTCCTAAGCACTATGATGATATGACCGAGGTGGATTATGGTGGAGGGGGGCACCGCACACGGCTAAGGGATCAATGATCAACTTGTGTGTCTATGGGGTGCCCCCTGGCCACGTATATAAAGTATGGAGGGAGGAGGAGGCCGACCCTCATAGGGCATGCCCAAAGTGTGGAGTCCTACTAGGACTCCCTAGTCCTAGTAGGATTCCACCTCGCACATGGAATAGGAAAAAGGGAAGGGAGAAGGAGGAGGGAAGGTGAAAGAACAAGTGCTCCCTAGGTGGTTTTGGTAATTAATGTCAACATATCTCTTGTTGGACTAACACTTTTACCTAGTATATTTCAGATAAGTTCAACAATGAAGTGGCATGGACTAGAGGATGTGGAACCCCTTCAAGATGCTAAGGACAAATGGATTGGCTCAAGCTCCAAGCTCAAGACTCTACATTTTCTATTTTAGTGATCCAAGATCACATTGAGTCTATAGGAAAAGCCAATACTATCAAGGAGGGATGAGGTGTTGCTTAATGAGGCTCTTGCTCAAAGTGCTTAGTAATATGCTCCAAAGCCCTCGACTACTTTCTCACATCCACATATGACCTAAACCAAAAGTCAAACTCGGCCCCACTGATTCTTTCTATCCGGCGCCACCGAGTTCAGATGTCATAGCCACTGCCACAAACCCTAGGCAAATCGGTCTCACCGATAGGGATCTCGGTCTCACCGAGATGGGATTGCAATATCTCTCTATGGATCTATTACCAAAATCGGTCTCACTGAGTTTGCGTAATCGGTCCTACCGAGATTGCAACGTAAACTCTCTGTTTCCTTTTCGTAACATTTCGGTCTCACCGAAATGAGCGAATTGGTCCCACCGAGTTTACCTGACCAACTCTCTGATTAGCTTATTACCAAAATTGGTCTCACCGAGTTTGTGTAATTGGTCTTACCGAGATTACGTTATGCCCTAAACCTAACCATATCGGTCCTACCGAGTTGCATGTCGGTCCCACCGAAAATCCTAACGATCACTAGATTTGTTGAATCGGTCCAACCGAGTTTATCAATTCGGTCCCACCGAGATTGGCAAGTTGTGTGTAACGGTTAGATTTTTTGTGGAGGCTATATATACCCCTCCACCTCTTCATTCGTGGAGACAGCCATCAGAATGAACCTACACTTCCAACATACATTTTCCGAGAGAGAACCACCTACACTTGTGTTGAGGCCAAGATATTCCATTCCTACCATATGAATCTCGATCTCTAGCCTTCCCAAGTTGCTTTCCACTCAAATCTTCTTTCCACAAAATCCATATCCTGTGAGAGAGAGTTGAGTGTTGGGGAGACTATCATTTGAAGCACAAGAGCAAGGAGTTCATCATCAACACACCATTTGTTACTTCTTGGAGAGTGGTGTCTCCTAGATTGGCTAAGTGTCACTTGGGAGCCTCCGACAAGATTGTGGAGTTGAACCAAGGAGTTTGTAAGGGCAAGGAGATCGCCTACTTCGTGAAGATCTACCGCTAGTGAGGCAAGTCTTTCATGGGCGACGGCCATGGTGGGATAGACAAGGTTTCTTCTTCGTGGACCCTTCATGGCTGGAGCCCTCCGTGGACTTGCGCAGCTGTTACCCTTCGTGGGTTGAAGTCTCCATCAACGTGGATGTACGATAGCACCACCTATCGGAACCACGTCTCAAAAATCTCCGTGTCTCCAAATTGCGTTTGCACACTCCAATCCCATCCTTTTACATTCTTGCAAGTTGCATGCTTTACTTTCCGTTGCTCATATACTCTTTGCATGCTTGCTTGATATGTATTGTGCTTGTTAAACTTGTGCCAAAACTCCACTTCAACTTAAAGAAATTAAAAACTGCAACTTTTGGTACTTAGTGTCTAATCACCCCCCTCTAGACACCTCTTCTCGATCCTTTCAATTGGTATCAGAGCATTGGTCTCCATTGCTTTGGTTTAAACACCATTGGAGGAAGATGGATGAGTCTACTTTGGGGAGTCTTAGACATAGAGTGCCTATACTTGATGGAGAGTATTTTCATGAGTGGAAAAATGAGATGCTTGTGATTTTCAATGAATATCATTTGAACAAGTATAATGCTAGCCCTTTTGCACCTCATGTTGATCCCATGCATCCTACCCTTGATGAGTCAATTGACATGATTCACAATCTTAGAACTGTTAATCTTATCACTAGAGGCTTGCCTAGAAACTTGATTGGGTGTTTGCCTACTCTTAAGTGTGCCTACACCATATGGAAATTTCTTGAGGAACGCTTTCCAAATTATTCCTTGAAAAATCTAGATGAAATTCTCCATAAGTCTATTGCCTTGAGTAAGATAAATTCCAATGATCCTATGTTTGGTGATTGTCTATTTGAGCTTACAAACCTTATGCGTGCCAAAGGAGATGTTGGAATTATTAGTGATATTATTTCCGAAGCTATTAAAATTCATAAGGAATATCATTGTCAAATTCACTCTAACGAATCACCCTCTCTAGGATTTGATCCACCACATGACGATGTTGAACATGGATACTATGACGAGGATGATGATAGTGATTTTGATCTTGATGATGCAATGAGACACTTTGGTCTTATGGCAAATCTTCTGGGATATATGGCAGGTGGAAAGGAATAGGTTCTTGATAGTGGATGTACTGATCACATGACCAGAGATAAAGACATGTTTCGTGAGCTTGCTGAAAACGATGGTCCTCAAAAGTATGTCACTTTCGGTGACAACTCAAAGGGTAAGGTGGTTGGCCTCGGTAAGGTGGCCATATCACATGGTAGCTCCATACAAAATGTCATGCTCGTTGAATCTCTTGGCTACAATTTACTTTCAGTATCTAGACTTGCTGATTTCGGTTTCAATGTCCTATTTACTGAAGTAGATTGCCAAGTGTTTCATAGAGATAATCATAAAATAGTCTTTACCGGTATACGCAGAGGTGATCTTTACAGTGTTGATTTCACTAAAAAGGCTCAACCTAGAACTTTCTTAATTGCTAAATCCTCCAAAGGTTGGTTATGGCATAGATGATTAGGTCATGTTGGTATGCGAAACCTTGACAAGCTTATTAAAGGAAATCATATCCTTGGCATTAACGATGTCATATTTGATAAGGATAGACTTTGCAACGCTTGTCAAGCAGGTAAACAGGGTGGAGGAAGGCATCCCGTGAAGAACATCATGACCACAAGGAGGCTACTCGAGCTACTTCACATGGATCTTTTTGGTCCTAACACTTACAAAAGTCTTGGTGGAAATTCTTTTGGTCTAGTTATAGTTGATGATTTTTCAAGATTTACGTGGGTGTTCTTTCTCGATGATAAATCGCAGGTCCAAAATATTTTCAAAAACTTCGCTAGGAAGGCCCAAAATCAATTTGAAGTGAAAATCAAGAAGGTTCGCAGCGACAACGGAACGGAGTTCAAGAACACAAATGTGGACACCTTTCTTGATGAAGAAGGGATTTCACTTGAGTTCTCGGCTACGCACACACCTCAACAGAATGGAGTTGTTGAGAGGAAGAACCGGACACTCATCAAAATGGCGAGAACGATGCTTGATGAGTACAATACGCCAAAGCACTTTTGGGCGGAAGCGGTTGAGACAACTTGTCATGCAACAAATCGGTTGTATCTTCACAAGCTACTCGGCAAGACGGCATACGAGCTCCTCACCGGTAACAAACCACAAGTTGGATACTTTCGAGTATTTGGCTCAAAGTGCTACATTCTTGATAAGCATCGTCGTTCTAAATTTGCTCCTAAGTCTCATGAAGGTTTCCTACTTGGTTATGGCTCAAACTCTCACACATACCGTGTCTACAATAATTTCACCCGAAAGGTTGAAGAGACGGTAGATGTGAAGTTTGATGAATCTAACGGCTCGCAAGTAGAGCAATTGCCAATTGATGTAGGAGACAAAGACCCTTCAGAAGCAATCCAAGACTTGTCTATTGGCAAGATTCGTCCAACGGAGGTGAAGGAGAGTATCTCGTCCATCCAAGTGGAAGCTTCTACCTCACGACAAGGTGAACCAAGAGTTGATACGGAAGCATCCACAAGTGGGACACACCAAGATGACGAAAACGAGGAAGTGCACCAAGATGAACGCCAACAACCTCCTTCTCCACCACGACAAGAGAACGACAACGTCAACAACGAAGAAGGCCAAGAAGAAGAACAAGATGAAGAAGATGCTCAACCAAGATCCAAGCAAAAGCTTTCACGAGTTCGAGCAAGAATTGCTAAAGACCATCCCGTCAAGCATATCTACAATGATATCCAAACCGGGAGAATCACTCGCTCAAAAACTTGTTTAGCTAACTTTTGTGAACACTATTCATTCATCTCTAGCATTGAACCTATGAAGGTTGAAGAAGATTTGGAAGATCCGGATTGGATAAATGCCATGCATGAAGAGCTACACAACTTTGAGAGAAATCAAGTTTAGACATTAGTTGAGAAGCCCGACAAAAACCACAACATCATCGGTACCAAATGGGTGTTTCGCAACAAGCAAGATGAAGATGGACAAGTAGTTCGCAACAAAGCACGTCTCGTCACCCAAGGCTACACTCAAGTCGAAGGTATGGACTATGGTGAGACATATGCCCCCGTTGCTAGACTTGAGTCCATTCGCATCTTACTTGCCTATGCTAATCATCATGATATCACCTTGTACCAAATGGACATTAAAAGTGCTTTTCTAAATGGTGAAATAGAGGAGGAAGTTTATGTTAAGCAACCTCCCGGATTTGTCAATCCTAAGAAACCTAATCATGTTTACAAACTTCACAAAGCTCTTTATGGTCTTAAACAAGCTCCTAGAGCATGGTATAAATGCTTGACCAAGTTCCTTATTGAAAAAGGCTTTGAAATTGGAAAAATAGATTCTACTCTTTTTACTAAAAGGGTTAATGGAGAACTATTTGTGTGCCAAATTTATGTTGATGATATTATATTTGGATAAACTAACCCTCATTTTAGTGAAAAGTTTGGAAAGCTAATGTCGGAGAAGTTTGAGATGTCGATGATGAGTGAACTCAAATTCTTTCTTAGTTTGCAAATCAAGCAAACTAAGGAAGGTACCTTTGTCTCTCAAATGAAGTACACCAAGGACTTATTAAAGAAGTTCAATATGCAAGAATGCAAAGGTATGACTACACCGATGCCTACCAGTGGACATCTTGATTTAACCAAAGATGGTGAACCGGTTGATCAAAAGGTTTATCGCTCTATGATTGGTTCATTGCTATATCTATGTGCTTCACGTCTCGATATTATGCTAAGTGTGTGCATGTGTGCAAGATATCAAGCCGCTCCTAAAGAATGTCATCTTAAGGCCGTGAAAAGGATAGTGAGATACTTAATCCATACACCAAATTTTGGCATTTGGTATCCAAAGAGGGCCTCCTTTAATCTTGTTGGCTACTCCGACTCGGACTATGCCGGTGGCAAGGTTGATAGAAAGTCCACTTTGGTTACTTGTCAATTTCTTGGTAGATCTCTTGTGTCTTGGTCTTCCAAGAAACAAAACTCGGTATCCTTATCCACCGCCGAAGCGGAATACATTGCCGCTGGATCATGTTGTGCTCAATTACTTTGGATGACCCAAACTCTTAAAGATTAGGGGATATCTGTGAAACATGTTCCATTACTTTGTGACAATGAAAGTGCTATTAAGATTGCTCACAATCCCGTGCAACATTCTCGAACTAAGCATATTGAAGTTCGTCATCATTTCATTCGAGATCATGTTGCCAAAGGGGACATTAATCTTAAGCATGTTCGCACCAAAAAGTAGTTAGCTGATATATTCATGAAACCACTTGATGAGAAAGTGTTTTGCAGGTTAAGAGGTGAATTGAACATCATTGATGCTTCAAACTTGGAGTAGGAACTCCATTTGATACATGCAAGGCATGAGCCTATGACTAATCCTTGATATTTCTCTTATGTTGACTATCTTATGTCTTGGATATATTTGCACCTTGCATGTTATCTAACTCGTGTAGGTACTTGGATGAATCTAAATCTATGAGATTGAAACTCACTCACATCTTGAGCAATTTCTATATCACCAAGCCTCTACACAATGGTGGATGAAGACAAGGAAGCACGCAACCATTCAAACATATCCTTTGACAAATTCTATGTTGAATTTCATGATTGTCATTTTGGATACACAAGTGCTCTTCCTTGCAAAAACTAACCCATGTAGGTAGATGAACTCAAACTCTAAGTGGTGCTCCCAACTCTTGATGAGCTACATCAACCTTGAGCAACCCACACAAGTTCAACTACATGATCATGATCAACACCACCACCCAAGGTATGTTATTCCATCTTAGAGAAGCTTTAATCCAAGTCATGAGTCAAAGCAACTCGACAAGATGTGAATACATCAAAAATCATAAACGAAAAATGGTAACCCCATTTTGAGCTTAAACGATGAGTATGACCTATGATCAAGTGATCTCACTTGACTCCTAAGTCAATATACTCTAACATAGGTGACTTTGTCGCCGACCAATTCTAGATGAAGTTCTCTTGTGTTCTTTTCTGTGCTCTTGCATTTGTCTCATGCATATTTGTTTCCAACTTCATCTAGACTCCTTTTTAGTTTCTTCTCTTTTCTGCATTCCTTGCATCCAATTCATTGCAAATCTTTCAGTTAATTCCTTGCAAATCCTTGTGAGATCTTACTTGTCTAGTGAGCTGAGGTGACAAGTGTTTTCTCTGCGATGAACTCAGTCTCACCGGTCTGATGCTTTCGGTCCAACCGAATCCTCTCGGTACAACCAAACCATACAACTCGGTGTCACCGATTTCACTACAGCAAAGACATCTTGCCACTTGTTTCTACATTCTTTTTGATCCAGCTCCACTCAATGAATCTTGTCCTCGACCAGCATCCCATTCAACTTGCTGCTTCGTTCTGTGACTCAAGGACCAAACCCATCAGGACAAAAATCCAGAAGAACCCTTCTTGGAAATTGATGTCAAAGGGGGAAAGAGAGATCACATCAAAGCTTAATCATATCTATAGGGGGAGAGAATACCTAAGGGAAGAAAGAGTAATCATCAACGGCCACAGATGCTTGGTGTTCAAGAGGAGAGAAGTCACATGTCTTCAAGAGGGGAAACACACGTTCATATTTGCTCGTTTGCATTAGCTCTGTTTATTTCCTTTGAGCTCTGATTTTCTGTTCCCTATCTTCTCCCAGTATCCCATGCTAGATTCAGGGGGAGCAAGACATCTAATGGAAGGAAATCCTTGAATTTATTGCACATCTTTACCTTTGGGGACATGTCTATATCCAATGTGGTACTTAGTACTCACTCTACATGTCATCCCAGTCTTGGTACTCTTGTGGTTTCTTTTGTTTGCTCTGGCCAGTAGGTGTATCTGTGTTATCTAACCTTGTTTACGCAGGTTCATCCTATCCTAAGCCAACTCAAGACCACAAGGTAAGTATATGCATCACAGTCATGTGTATGAGAAATTCTTGCTGATGTACATACTATTTGCAAGAAGGACTCATGAGCATGAAGGTACATTTATCATATTCACATCATTTGCTCTGATGCATATAGCCAAGATACATGCAACACATTGCTTACTCTGTCATGTTTATGCATTCACATGCTCCTATATTCCATATTCACATGATTGCATACATGTAGGGGGAGCCTATGCATGTTACATGTCTTTCCAAAGCTTTACTTACTATTCTCTATATCTTTATCTAAAGCTTTGATGTATCTTGTCATCAATTACCAAAAAGGGGAAGATTGAAAGCACAAGTGCTCCCTAGGTGGTTTTGGTAATTAATGTCAACATATCTCTTGTTGGACTAACACTTTTACCTAGTATGTTTCAGATAAGTTCAACAATGAAGTGGCCTGGACTAGAGGATGTGGAACCCCTTAAAGATGCTAAGGACAAAAGGATTGGCTCAAGCTCCAAGCTTAAGACTCTACATTTTCTATTTTAGTGATCCAAGATCACATTGAGTCTATAGGAAAAGCCAATACTATCAAGGAGGGATGAGGTGTTTCTTAATGAGGCTCTTGCTCAAAGTGCTTAGTAATATGCTCCAAAGCCCTCAACTACTTTCTCACATCCACATATGACCTAAACCAAAAGTCAAACTCGGCCCCACCGATTCTTTCTATCCGGTGCCACCGAGTTTAGATGTCATAGCCACTTCCACAAACCCTAGGCAAATCGGTCTCACCGATAGGGATCTCGGTCTCACCGAGATGGGATTGCAATCTCTCTATATGGATCTATTACCAAAATCAGTCTCACCGAGTTTGCGCAATTGGTCCTACCGAGATTGCAATGTAAACTCTCTCTTTCCTTTTTGTAACATTCCGGTCTCACCGAAATGAGCGAATCGGTCCCACCGAGTTTACCTGACCAACTCTCTGGTTAGCTTATTACCAAAATCGGTCTCACCGAGTTTGTGTAATCGGTCTCACCGAGATTACGTTATGCCCTAACCCTAACCATATCGGTCCTACCAAGTTGCATGTCGGTCCCATCGAAAATCCTAACGGTCACTAGATTTGCTGAATCGGTCCAACCGAGTTTATCAATTTGGTCCCACCGAGATTGGCAAGTTGTGCGTAATGGTTAGATTTTATGTGGAGGCTATATATACCCCTCCGCCTCCTCTTCATTCATGGAGAGAGCCATCAGAATGAACCTACACTTCCAACATACATTTTCTGAGAGAGAACCACCTACACTTGTGTTGAGGCCAAGATATTCCATTCCTACCATATGAATCTTGATCTCTAGCCTTCCCAAGTTTCTTTCCACTCAAATCTTCTTTCCACAAAATCCATATCATGTGAGAGAGAGTTGAGTGTTGGGGAGACTATCATTTGAAGCACAAGAGCAAGGAGTTCATCATCAACACACCATTTGTTACTTCTTGGAGAGTGGTGTCTCCTAGATTGGCTAGGTGTCACTTGGGAGCCTCCGACAAGATTGTGGAGTTGAACCAAGGAGTTTGTAAGGGCAAGGAGATCGCCTACTTCGTGAAGATCTACGCTAGTGAGGCAAGTCCTTCGTGGGCGACGACCATGGTGGGATAGACAAGGTTGCTTCTTCGTGGACCCTTCGTGGGTGGAGCCCTCCGTGGACTCGCGCAGCCGTTACCCTTCGTGGGTTGAAGTCTCCATCAATGTGGATGTACGATAGCACAACCCATCGGAACCACGTCTCAAAAATCTCCGTGTCTCCAAATTGCGTTTGCACACTCCAATCCCATCCTTTTACATTCTTGCAAGTTGCATGCTTTACTTTCTGCTGCTCATATACTCTTTGCATGCTTGCTTGATATGTATTGTGCTTGTTAAACTTGTGCCAAAACTCCACTTCAACTTAAAGAAATAAAAAACTACAACTTTTGGTACTTAGTGTCTAATCACCCCCCGCCTCTAGACACCTCTTCTCGATCCTTTCAGAAGGGGGCGCCCCCTTTCCCTAGTCCAATTTGGACCGGTCCATGGGGAGGGGCGTGGCCACCCTTGAGCCCTTTCTCTCCTTTCCCGTATGACCCATTAGAGCCCAATACGAATTCTTTTAACTCTCCGGTACTCCGAAAAATACCCGAATCATTCGGAACCTTTCCGATGTCCGAATATAGCCTTCCAATATATCGATCTTTACGTCTCGACCATTTCAAGACCCCTCGTCATGTCCCCGATCTCATCCAGGACTCCGAACAAACTTCGGTCATCAAATCACATAACTCATAATACAAATCGTCACAGAACGTTAAGCATGCAGGCCCTATGGGTTCGAGAATTATGTAGACATGACCGAGACTCATTTCCAATCAATAACCAATAGCGGAACCTGGATGCTCATATTGGTTCCTACATATTATACAAAGATATTTATCGGTCAAATCGCATAACAACATACGTTGTTCCCTTTGTTATCGGTATGTTACTTGCCCGAGATTCGATCATCGGTATCTCAATACCTAGTTCAATCTCGTTAACGACAAGTCTCTTTACTCGTTCTGTAATGCATCATCCCGCAACTAACTCATTATTCACAATGCTTGCAAGGCTTATAGTGATGTGCATCACCGAGAGGGCCCATAGATACCTCTCCGATACACGGAGTGACAAATCCTAATCTCGATCTATGCCAACTCAACAAACACCATCGGAGACACCTGTAGAGCATCTTTATAATCACCCAGTTATGTTGTGACGTTTGATAGCACACAAGGTGTTCCTCCGGTATTCGGGAGTTGCATAATCTCATAGTCTGAGGAACATGTATAAGTCATGAAGAAAGCAGTAGCAATGAAACTGTAATGATCATAATGCTAAGCTAACAAATGGGTCTTGTCCATCACATCATTCTCCTAATGATGTGATCCCATTCATCAAATGACAACACATGTCTATGGCCAGGAAACATAACCATCTTTGATAAACGAACTAGTCAAGTAGAGGCATACTAGGGACACTTTGTTTTGTGTATGTATTCACACATGTACTAAGTTTCCGGTTAGTACAATTCTAGCATGAATAATAAAAATTTATCATGAAATAAGGAAATAAATAATAACTTTATTATTGCCTCTAGGGCATATTTCCTTCAGCGGGTGCTCGAGGAATACCAAACGGAATAAAACTTTTGCGATGATTTTTCTTGGACCAGAAGACTTGGAGATGAAGTCGGAGGGGCCACGAGGCGGCCACTAGGACGGACGGCACGCCCAGGGGGGTAGGGTGCGGCCCCACCCTTGTGGGCTCCTCGTGCATCTCCTGACCTAGTTTCTTCGCCTATATATTCCCATATATCCGCAAACCAACCAGGAGAGCCACGAAAATACTTTTCCACCGCCGCAACCTTCTGTACCCATGAGATCCCATCTAGGGGCCTTTTCCGGCGTCCTGCCGGAGGGGGATTCGATCACGGAGGGCTTCTACATCAACACCATTGCCCTTCCGATGAAGCATGAGTACTTTACTTCAGACCTACGGGTCCATAGCTAGTAGCTAGATGGCTTCTTCTCTCTCTTTGATTCTCAATACCATGTTCTCCTCGATGTTCTTGGAGATCTATTCGATGTAATTGTAAGTGCATCTCGTGCCACCCTTAGTTGGTTTTGGAGTATTGACGACAAACTTGGTTGAGGGACTAATGTGTTTGCGAGAATTGCAGGATAACACAGGTAATAGTCCCATATTAATTCGTTTTACCTACCAGAGATGACCCCTAAAAATGTGCGAAGACATTGAAGACAATGGTGGTCTGTGAAGATACTCACAGTGAAGATTATGACATGAGAAGACATTCACATGAAGGCTATGGAGTGCGAAGACATAGTTTTTTTGTAGTTTCCTTTTCTTCTTTATTGAGTCATAGGAGCGACCGTACTGTTAAGTGGGGTCCAAGTGAACAAAGTCAGAGTGACTAAAGTGATGCTCAACCAAATCCTATGTCTTCGAGCGAAGACAATGAGAGCAAATCCTATCCAGATATGGATGAGTCAGCTTTACTTGTAACCCAAGTCAAGCTGTCGTGTGTGTTTGAAATCTGACCATTGGACACGTGTTAGTTCCTTAGTGACCCAGGGTCATTTCGGACAAATCAGGTCGGGTTGCCTCCTGGCTATAAATAGCCCACTCCCTACACCATAAATTGGTGGCTGCTCAGAGTTAGTGCATGGCTTTTGTCGTTTGAGAGTAACCCACCTCCGAAGCATTTGAGAGAGAGATCCTTGCGAAGACAAATCCCAAAACACCCGGAGGCAAAGAGTGTTAGGCATCATTGAAGTCTTTCTGTCCACGTGATCTGAAGACTTGTTACACTTGAGGACTGTGAATCCCCGAGCCAGTTAGGCGTCGCGTTCTAAGCATCCAAGATTCGTTGTGGATTGCTGGTGAATGAAGTCTATGAAGGTTTGGAAGTCTACCTTGAAGACTTACCAGAGTGATAGGGCGAGGACTGTGTGTTCTTAGCTCAAGGGGAATAAGGTGAAGACGCAGTCTTCTGAGTTGAATCTCAACCTCCCTAACCAGACGTACAGTTGTCACAGCAAGTGGAACTGGTCTACCAAATCCTTGTCCTCTCCAAGCAACTGGTTCTATCCTTCCCATCTCTTTACTTTACAGTTTGTCTTCGTGAAGTTATTGCCTACTTGCATGATCTGATTGTCTTAACTGTGTGAAGACTATTCTTGTTTGGCTTCATACTATCTTCCATCCTGATCCATACTACCTAGCTGCTGATAGTCTTCGTGCTTTCATTTCATTACTTACTTGACTATGGCTTGTCTAGTGTAGTCTACCTTCCGCTGCATATCAATAGGTTCATTTCCACTGTTTGTCTTCAAAACCTCCGTGTCATGAAGACTTTCATAAAAATCGCCTATTCACCCCCCTTCTAGTCGATAACTAGCACTTTCAATTGGTATCAGAGCCTGGTGCTCCCTTGTTCTATGTGATTCGGTTTAACCACCTGGAGTTTTAGCTATGTCGACTGCAGGGATAATCAAGATCTCCGCTGCGTGCCCTGTGTTCGATGGCACTGATTACCCCTACTGGAAGAATAAGATGCGTATGCATCTTGAACCCATTGACGTCGAACTCTGGTATGTCGTCAAGAACGACGTTCCCAAGGTCGGTGAAGGTGTCACCGCTGCTGATGTCAAGAGGTTCATTCAAATGGACTCGACCGCAAAGAACATCATCTGTGGTCACCTTACCAAAGGACAGTACGGCCGTGTGAGTGCACTGGAAACTGCGAAGCTAGTCTGGGACTGGCTCTCCAAGGTCAACGAAGGCGTCTCAACCCAGAGAGACTCAAGGATTGATGTTCTTCGCAAGCTCTTCAACCGCTTCAAGAGAAACGACAATGAGAATGTCTAGCTCATGTTTGATCGCCTCACTGATATCACAAATGAGCTTCGCGCACTTGGCACCACTGAGATCACCAAGCATGAAATCGTCAAGAAGCTCCTGAGATCACTTGACAGCTCATTTGACACCCTGTCCCTGATGATTCAAGAACGCCCTGACTTCACGACTCTCAATCCGTCTGACATACTTGAGAGGCTCAACACACATGAGTTCCAGTTATCAGAGAAAAGAGATATCTATGGTCCCAACTATGGCCTAACTCGCGCTTTGAAGGCTAAAGTTGTTTCCTCGTCTCAAGAAGAATCTGACTGCAGTTCTGAGGATCCTAAAGACATTGGAAAGGAGCTCTCTATGCTTGTGAAGAATTTCCAGAAGTTCACCAAGAAAAGGGCTTCAAAAAGTCTTCAAGGTCCAGCTCAAGAAATGATGAAGCTTCCTCTCGTGACTATAAGAAGAGAACATGCCACAAATGCAAGAAACCTGGTCACTACATCTCTGAGTGTCCTCAATGGAACAATGAGACCAAGAAGAAGAAGAACAAAGAATATGATTCCGATGACAAGAAGAAGAAGAAATCCTCAAAGTATTCATCAAAATCTTCATCTAAGTCTTCATCACACAAGAAGAGCTCATCAAGCAAGGCTCGTGCGTTTGTTGGCAAGGAGATGGATTCAGAGGAGGAGTCTGCTTCAGAGGAGGCGGAGGTGGAGTCTGAGGAGGAGTCTGATTCAGGCATGGCAAACCTGGCTCTAGCTTCAGCATATGTCGCCAAGTCCATCTTCAACACTGAAGAAAATGGCCTCGTCACCAACGCCGATGCTGATGATGAGGATGACTCTGCTCCCACCTACTGCTTCATGGCACGCGGTGCTAAGGTAAACTCATGCGATGCTTCCTTTCAAACATCAAGTGAAGATGAATTTGAATGTGAATCTAAACCTAGCTACAAAACACTTGCTAAAATTGCAACAGAACAAAAAAAATGCTATGGAACATATTCAAAAGTTGCTAGACAAAAGCGATGACTTGTTGGACGCGGAAATGACTCGAACTCAGTCCTTAATTGAAGACATTAAAAATCTTCACGTTAGGTACGAAGAACTAGAAAGTCGTCATGAAACGCTCCCAACCACTCATGAAAAGCTCTACTATGATTATATTCAAAGGAAGCAAGAGCTTGAGAACTTGAGATCGGCTCATGAAGATCTTAAAAAGGAGAACGAGTCACTTCGTGCTCAACCGATCAATTCCGCTTAGTAAGACTTTGATCCACCATGTTTAAAATGTCTTGAGCGTGATAATGTTGTCTCTGTTGCTGAATGTTCTACTGCTGCTATTGTTGCTATGTCTTCAACTGCTGATGTGGAAACTAACCCTTCTTATGAGGATACCACTACTATTGCTGATGAGAATGCGAGCTTGAAGACATTGCTTGAAACAGGGATGTACAAAAGTCTCAAAGGGCATCAGACACTATGCGATGTCCTCAAGAAACAGATTCTGAACCGAAACCCTAGGAAAGAGGGTGTTGGGTTCGAGAGGAAAATGAATTGTAAGTGCATCTAGTGCCACCCCTAGTTGGTTTTGGAGTATTGACGACAAACCTGGTTGAGGGACTAATGTGTTTGTGAGAATTGCAGGATAACACAGGTAGAAGTCCCTCATTGATTCGGTTTACCTACCAGAGATGACCCCTAAAAATGTATGAAGACATTGAAGTCAAAGGTGGTATGTGAAGACATTCACATTGAAGACTATGACAAGAGAAGACATTGCGTGAAGACTATGGAGCGCGAAGACTTAGTTGTTTCATCATTCTTTTTCTTCTTTGTTGAGTCATAGGAATCACCATACTGTTAAGTGGGGTCCAAGTGAACCAGTCAGAATGACTGAAGTGATGCTTCACCAAAATCCTATGTCTTCGAGCGAAGACAATGAGAGCAAATCTTATCCAGACCTGGATAAGTCAGCTTTGCTTGTAGCCCAAGTAAAGTTGCCGTGTGTGTTTGAAATCTGACCGTTGGAACACGTGTCAGTTCTTTAGTGACCCAGGGTCATTTCGGACAAATCAGGTCGGGTTGCCTAGTGGCTATAAATACCCCACCCCCTACAACCATAAACGGTTGGCTGCTCAGAGTCAGTATACGGCTTTTGTCATTTGAGAGCAACCCACCTCGAAGCCTTTCAGAGAGAATTCCTTGCGAGGACAAAGCCCTAAACACCCAGAGCCAAAGAGTGTTAGGCATCACTGAAGTTTTCCTGTCTGTGTGATCTGCAGACTTATTACACCTGAGGACTATGTATCCTCCAGCCGGTTAGGCGTCGCGTTCTGAGCATCCAAGAGTCATTATGGATCGCTGGTGAATGAAGTCTGTGAAGGTTTGGAAGTCTACCTTGAAGACTTACCAAAGTGATTGGGCGAGGACTGGGTGTCCTTAGCTCAAGGGGAATAAGGTGAAGACACGGTCTTCTGAGTTGAATCTCAGCCTCCCTAACCAGACGTACAGTTTTCACAGCAACTGGAACTGGTCCAACAAATCATAGTCTTCAACGAGCCACTGGTTCTATCCTTCCCATCTCTTTATTTACAGTTGGTACTTGTGAAGTCATTGCCTGTTTGTATTACCTTTTGTCTTCACTGAGTGACTACTTGTTCTGATTGGTTTCATACTATCTTCCAACCTGATCCATACTTCCTAGTTGCTATTAGTCATTGTGCCTTCACTTCATTGAATACCTGACTATGGCTTGTCTAGTGTAGTCTACCTTCCGCTGCATGGTAATAGGTTTATTTCTATCGTTTGTCTTCGAAACTTCCATGTTTTGAAGACTTTCGTAAAAATCGCCTATTCACCCTCCCTCTAGTCGATCACTAGCACTTTCAATTGGTATAAGAGCAAGGAACTCCCTTGTTCTGTGTGATTCGGTTTAACCACCTGGAGTTTTAGCTATGTCGACTGCAGGGATAATCAAGGTCTCCGCTGCGTGCCCAGTCTTCAATGGAACTGAATATCCCTACTGGAAGAATAAGATGTCGACCTCTGATATGTCGTCAAGAATGGCGTCCCCAAGGCCGGTGAAGGTGTAACCGCTGCTGATGTCAAGAAGTTCATTCAACTGGACTCCACGGCCAAGAACATCATCTGTGGTCATCTGACCAAAGGACAGTATGGCCGTGTGAGTGCTCTGGAAACATCTAAGCTAGTCTGGGACTGGCTCTCCAAGGTCAACGAAGGAGTCTCAACCCAGAGAGATCAAAGAATCAGTGTCCTTCGCAACCTCTTCAACCGCTTCAAGAGAAACGACAATGAGAATGTTCAACTCACGTTTGATCGACTCACTGATATCACAAATGAGCTTCAAGCCCTCGGCGCTACTGAGATCACCAAGCATGAAGTCGTCAAGACACTCCTGAGATCACTTGATAGCTCGTTTGACACCCTAGCACTAATGATTCAAGAATGCCCCGACTTCAAGACACTCGATCCGTCTGACATACTTGAAAGGCTCAACACACATGAGTTTCAACTTTCTGAGAAAAAAGACATCTACGGTCCCAACTATGGGCGAACTCGTGACTTGAAGGCAAAAGCTGTATCCACATCTGAAGAAGAATCTGACAGCAGTTCTGATGATCCTGAAGACATTGGAAATGAGCTTGCTATGCTTGTGAAGAAGTTCCAAAAATTCACCAAGAAGAAGGGCTTAAGAAAGTCTTCACGATCAAGCTCAAGGAATGATGAAGCTTCTGCTCATGACTACAAGAAGAGAACATGCCACAAGTGCAAGAAACCTGGCCACTACATCTCTGAGTGTCTGCAGTGGGACAATGAGAACAACAAGAAGAAGAAGAGCAAGGAGTATGATTCTGACGACAAGAAGAAGAAGAAATACTCAAAGTCTTCTTCCAAGTCTTCCGCAAAGTCTTCATCACACAAGAAGAGCTCATCTGGCAAGGCTCGTGCTTTTGTTGGCAAGGAAATGGATTCAGAGGAGGAGTCCGCTTCTGAGGAGGCGGAGGTGGAGTCTGAGGAGGAGTCCGATTCTGGCATTGCAAGTCTGGCTATAGCATACGTTGTCAAGTCCATCTTCAACACTGATGACAATGACTTCATCACCGACGCCGATGCAAATGACAAGGACTACTCCACTACCACCTACTGCTTCATGGCATGCGGTGCCAAGGTAAACACACGCACCACTCACTATCAAACATCCAGTGAAGATGACTCTGATTGTGGTCCAAACCCAGCTACAAAACACTTGCTAAAATTGCAACTGAACAACAGAAAGCTATGGAACATATTCGAAAACTGTTAGACAAAAGCGATGATCTGGTAGACGCTGAAATGACTCGATCTCAGTCCTTAATTGAAGACATAAAAAATCTTCATGTTAAGTATGAGGAACTTGAAAGTCTTCATGAAACGCTCTCAACAACTCATGAAAAGCTTTCCTATGATTATCTTCAAAGGAAGCAAGATCTTGAGAAATTGAGAGCGGCACATGAAGATCTTCAAAAGGAAAACGAGTCACTTCGCGCCAAACAGATCAGTTCCGCTCAGGAAGGATTTGAACCACCATGTCTTAAATGCATTGAGCGTGACAATGCTACTTCTGTTGCTGGATGTTCTACTGCTGCTACTATTGCAATATCTTCAACTGTTGATGTGGTAACTAACCCCTCTGCTGAGGATACCACTGCTATTGCTGATGAAAATGCTAGGTTGAAGACATTGCTTGAAACAGGGATGTACAAAAGTCTCAAAGGGCATCAGACACTATGTGATGTCCTCAAAAGGCAGATCCTGAACCGAAACCGTAGGAAAGAGGGTGTTGGGTTCAAAAGGAAAATGAATACTGATGGCTCTTACTGGAAACCTGAGCAGTACCCCCAAACCACATGGGTTGCTGCAAAGGAACCTTCAGTGGATCCATCCACCCTATCTGGCTTCACTTGTGCTAATCCCATTGTTATTGATGAATCCTTTGATGCAAACTATAAACTATTTAAAAATCAGAATGGTGAAGTGTTTGCCAGGTATATTGGTACTAACTGCAGGAATGGGCCACCTATGAAGAAAGTCTGGGTGCCGAAAAAGTGTTTGGAGAATCTTCCTGTGAATGTCGTCATGATGCCACAAGTGAAGAAGACAAACCCTAGACCACAGGCTTCATATGGTCCAAAGGCTTCATACAGACAAAGGACTCACCTGAGTCGCACTAACGCAAATGTTTTGCAGGGAAACCATACTCATGCCTATGAATATGAGCGCGTTTCATCAAACCACCATGTTCATAAGACCAAGAACTACTCTGCTTATTCTTATGAGTACTATTGTCCTCCTGCAAGACTATTTGCTAGGGCTCTAAAGCCAAAGTTCTCAGATGCTGCACTTAGACTCATTGCTTCGAAGCCACCCTTGAATATGTGGGTGGCTAAGAAATCTTAACTCTCTTTTGCAGGGAAAGGTCTCTAGCCGAAAATCAAATGCGTCTGAAGCTATTGCTGGGGACCTTAAACATCTTGTAGGGTGCAAGATCAAATGCCCAAATGGTCTTATTATGTATTTTGTTCCTGAGTCGCTTGCTACTTGCCCTATCAGTCCTAACCTCGATCTAAGCTTTCATAATCCACTTGCTCATCTAATGTTTATGCTTCACAATTCTCTTCGTGAAGCCTATCCCCCTAACTGCACTGTAGGGTATGACACCAACTGCTTCAAAATGGATTATTGATAGTGGGTGTACTAATCACATGACTGGCAAGCGAAGTCTTCTCATGGACTCAACTTTACGTCCATCTGACAAGAGTCACATCACATTTGCTGATACTGGTAAAAGCAAGGTATTGGGTCTAGGTAGAGTTGCAATCTCAAGGGATCAACACATGGATAAAGTGATGCTTGTTGAATCCCTTGGTTTCAACTTAATGTCGTTCTCAATGCTTTGCGATTTAAACATGATTGTCATATTTGGAAAATATCATTGCCTTGTTCTAATGGAATCTGACAAGTCTCTAGTCTTTGAAGGGTATCGGAAAGATGATTTGTACGTGGTAGATTTCTCAGCAGGACCACAGCTTGCTGTATGTCTTCTAGCAAAAGCTTCAGAATGCTGGCTCTGGCATCGGAGGCTAGGGCATGCCGGCATGAGGAACTTGCACACTCTTGCAAAGAAGAAGCATGTCATAGGCATCGAGGGCGTAAAGTTCAAGAAGGATCACCTATGCGGTGCCTGTGAAGCTGGAAAGATGACAAGGGCCAAGCATCCCTCGAAGACAATCATGACAACGACTCAGCCCTTCGAACTGCTACACATGGACCTCTTCGGTCCCACTCACTACTCAACTCTTACTACTACTGCTTGTCTCTATGGCTTCGTCATTGTTGATGATTATTCAAGATATACTTGGGTGCATATAATCCTCTACAAGACTGAAGTGCAGGATGTCTTCAGACGCTTCGCCAATCGAGCCATGAACAACTATGGCGTCAAGATCAAGCACATCAGAAGTGACAATGGCACTGAATTCAAGAACACTGGCCTCGACATTTGGGGATCACTCATGAATTCTCAGCTCCGTACACGCCGCAACAGAATGGCGTCGTGGAACGCAAGAACAAAACACTTATTGAGATGGCCCGGACGATGCTTGATGAATACAAGACTCCAAGAAAGTTCTGGCCTGAAGCCATTGACACTTCATGCCATATCATCAACCGTGTTTATCTTCACAAGCTTCTGAACAAAACATCCTATGAGCTCCTCACTGGTAAGAAGCCAAATGTCAGTTACTTCAGAGTATTTGGTGCCAAGTGCTGGATCAAGGATCCACATCACACTTCAAAATTTGCACAGAAAGCACATGAAGGTTGTATGCTTGGATACGGAAAGGATTCACACTCCTACAGAGTATTCAACCTCTTTCACTATAAAGTGGTTGAAACTGTGGATGTGCGGTTCGATGAGACTAACGGCTCGCAAAGAGAGCACAGCAAAATGTGCTAGATGAAGTTCCAACCAGTGAATCAATCAAACTTATGGGAACTGGAGAAATCATACAATCTGAAGCTCAGCCTGAAGAGGAACTTATCATCTCCGCACCTGATCAACCTGAAGACAGTGCTCAGCCTGAAGACAATCCTTCTAACGATGACAATGATCAGCAAGAGCAAAATCTTCGTCCTGTACATCCTCGTGTTACAAATGAAGTACAGATTGAGAGAATAATTGATAGCATCAATGCACCAGGTCCACTCCCTCGTTCAAGGGCAACACAACTAGCAAATTTTGTGGGCACTTCGCATTCGTCTCAATATCTGAACCCAAGAAAGTTGATGAAGCCTTCATGGAACCTGAATGGATTCAAGCTATGCAAGAAGAGCTTCAACAGTTTAAGCTAAATAATGTATGGGACCTGGTTAAGCGTCCCGATCCTCGTAAGCACAATATAATAGGCACTAAATGGATATATCGCAACAAGCAAGATGAGCATGGTCAAGTTGTCAAAAACAAAGCTCGTCTCGTTGATCAAGGATACACTCAAGTTGAAGGGATTGACTTCGATGAAACATTTGCTCCTGTGGCTAGGCTTGAAGCCATACGCATACTGCTAGCTTATGCAAATCATCATAACATTCTTCTGTATCAAATGGATGTGAAGAGCGCTTTTCTCAATGGCAAGTTTGAAGAAGAAGTGTATGTTGCACAACCGCCTATCTTTGAAGATCCAAAACATCCTGACATGGTGTACAAGCTAAACAAGGCACTGTATGGCCTCAAACAAGCCCCTCGGGCTTGGTATGACACACTCAAAGACTTCCTAAAGAGCAAAGGCTTCAAACCTGGTTCCCTCGACCCCACTCTCTTCACGAAGACATATGATGGTGAACTATTTGTGTGCCAAATATATGTGGATGACATTATCTTCGGCTGTACCAATCAGAAATACAGTGACGAGTTTGGATATATGATGCAAGAGTAATATGAGATGTCCATGATGGGTGAGCTAAAGTTCTTCCTTGGTCTTCAAATACGTTAGCAACGCAACGGCATCTTTATATCTCAAGAGAAATACCTCAAAGATTGCCTGAAGAAATTTGGGATGCAAGATTGCAAAGGCTTCACGATGCCAATGACAGCCAAAAATCATCTGGGTCCCGACGACAATGGTAAAGAGTTCGATCAAAAGGTATACCGCTCCATGATTGGTTCCTTGCTTTATTTATGTGCATCTAGGCCAGATATTATGCTTAGTGTTTGCATGTGTGCCCGGTTCCAAGCGGCACCAAAGGAATTGCATCACTTAGCTGTGAAGCAAATTCTCGGATATTTGGCTCACACCCCAACACTAGGATTATGGTATCCAAAGGGCTCAGAGTTTGATCTAGTTGGATTCTCGGATGCTGATTATGCTGGTGACAAGGTGGATCGCAAGTCTACATCAGGCACATGTCATTTTCTGGGACGATCACTTGTATGTTGGTCTTCAAAGAAGCAGAACTGTGTATCTCTCTCCACTGCTGAATCTGAATACATTGCTGATGGATCTTGCTGCGCTCAGCTTCTATGGATGAAGCAAACACTCAAAGACTATGGCATTCATCTGAAGCAAGTGCCACTCTACTGCGACAACGAAAGCGCCATCAAGATTGCCAACAACCCAGTTCAGCACTCGAAGACAAAGCACATTGAAATTCGTCATCACTTTCTCAGAGATCATGTTATGAAGGAAGATATTGATATCACACACGTCAACACTGAAGAGCAATTGGCAGATATCTTCACCAAGCCCTTGGATGAGAAGAGGTTTTGCAAGTTACGGTGTGAGCTAAATATCTTGCAATCCTCAAATGTCCTGTGATCAGGCACACATCCTAACACTTAAGCATGTTGATGACTTAGATGTGCAACACACGAAGTAAAGTATATCTTCAAACAATGAAGACTTACATTCTAAGTGTGAAAATATTAATGTGGAATTTGACTTCGGAGCGCCACGATAATTGTGCGCCGTGTCTGGGTCTAATATTTCCTATACGGTGGGTAACACCACCACCAACATTTTCCCTTTGAAGTGTCTATCTCATGGCATTACATTTGCAAAGTCTTCGCATTTTGTTTGTCTGCAATGATTAAAAGTTCTCCTATTTATCTTCAACTTACTGGTTTGGTTTCTGTCCTCTATAGCATTCACTTATAGCTATGGCTTCTTGATGAATCTTTCGAACTAAGTGAATGTGATCGGACCCTAACCCCTCTATGCTTCTTTCCTAAGTCTATCTATCCAAATCATATGCATTCTATTGACACTCTCAAAACGTCTTCTCTACATCCTCAGCAGAAGACACATAGACAAACATTAATCCGTTTTCAATGCTAAATCCTTTCACCTGAAACCCGGAGAAGTGGGAACGACCACCTGACAATCCAGGCATGCGTGGGAACGTGGAACAACCTCCGATGTGTTGCATGATAGCCACGTGTCCTTCAAATGTGAATCGCCAGGGGCACCTGTGTAATAACATTGTGCCGTCCCTATCCCTATAAATACATGCCTCACCACAGTCATTATCCCTTCTTCCACTCTCGCACAAACCCTAGCACCACCGCTAGCCCACGACGACGCTGACGACAAAGCGCTTCGCTGCCGCGACCTCACCGACATTGTCTTCACGCTGACCGCGGACATCGTCTTCTCCGCCGTCACCGTAGGTGTCCTCCGTCGCCAAGTTAGGGCACAGAAGATTCGAACTGCTCGGCCTCCTCTTCCACTCCATCTAGCAGTTCTTCGTGTGGTAAATAAAACCTCCTTTTTACGGCCCCTTTGATCCTATAGATTCATCATTTTCTACCACAAGCAGTTTCTATTCACACAAGTTGAATCTATTTCATACTGCATCTCATAATATGCCTAGTATGTTCACTTATGCTTCACAAAGTAGTTAGATTCCTCACTTGTACTTATTCATGGATTCGTACAAATCTGGAACCAACTCTCTATCTATGAGTGAATGTCTTCGCACTATGAGGTCAATGTCTTCTAAACTGATTTATCTTCAAAATCTTCTGAGAATGCATATGACCTCTTCCCCTTCCCTCGCACCTTAATGCTGTCACAGGTACATGTCCGTGGGAGAATCCCTTGGTTCTCATAGTCTGCATTCATTTGCAGAATTCTTACAGCATCATATAAATTCTCCTGAAGCCAGTTCTTGTCTGACTAGTAGACGGAAGACTTTGACAGCTTTGAAGCCTTTCAATTTAAACTTCATGGCACCAGAGAAATCTACAAGGAAGGGTGGCAGATAGCATCGTGGCAACACCTCAATATATTTGCCTCTTGACCTCTATGAGCTGTACAAGACAGATCTAGAGGAGGACTACAATCAGCGAAAAACTCGAATCCAATGGATTCGAAGATATTGGGCAGAACAGTGGTTCAAGTACAGGTTCGTGACCCAGGAGTATGCTGAGAAGAATGCCATCAAACGACCATGGGGAGACATTCTATACAGAAATCTTCAACCCAGGTCCAGAGCTGAAGCCATTGAACACGGCTTCTATCCTTGCATGGTCCGTGGACCACAGCCTGCAGATGCAGACCCATCTTCATTATTGTGGTGCCGCGACGATAATTTGTTCAAGCACAACTTCCAATTTTCCAAGAATTCGGCCAAAGAAAACAAGAAGTCATGGGGATTAGACTTTAATCCAGGCCCCTCTGCTCCTCGTGCCGATGGCACATGCGAAGCTGAACCCAATCTTGTTGGGCCCTTCTACAACCTAGAAGGTCTCATCACTCATATCATGGTTCAAGGGATAGCCGTGGATGAGCCCGCAGACGACGCTGATTCTAACGAAGCGCCTGCACCACCGAAGCCAAAGAAGCTAAAGAAACCTCAAGCTTTGAAGTCTTCCCGAGCACCAAAGGCCTCACAAGCGAAGCCTCTGGCCACGGCACCTCCTGAACATAGTGTGCAGTCTGAAGATTTGTCACGCATCTCCAAGCCCTCCAAAGTGAAGATGCCCTTGCAACCCACTAGCCAAGAACTGACCGCTCCTGCTATTCTGCGCAATGACGCCATTGATCTGTACAGCGACGACGACCTTGGCGATGACGCTCTTGAGCAGTTGATCAAGAGCAAGCAAGAGGCAGAAATCTTCAATGACCTTCCTCTCTTTGATGTTGAAATCATAAACAAGTTCATTGATGAGTGGTTTGACAGCCCAAATGTTAGCTTTGATGATCTTTAGCTTCCCATTGGCCTTAGCGTCGCCTTCCACGGAGCCATTGCTGCTGAGCTGGCTCTTGCTCAGAAAATTGTTGAGCTGAAGCATAATATAGATTATGAAAAGGCTCAGTTCAAGAAGCATATGGCCAAGCTCACTGTTGAAGACATTCAGAACTTCTAGGTCATGATGCATGAGCTCAAGGAAGCATTCCGAACGAAACACGAAGAAGCCAAAGGTTCTCGTGAGCGCATGAAGGATCTTGCTGCTAAATGTGTTCAGGGATACAATGAAGCTGAAAAGCGCAAGGCTTTGGGGCGACCAGGCATCGACCCCCGAATGGCGGCCAACAAGAAGAAGAAGCCAACTGTGGCAGAACCCGAAGCACCAAGGCAGGAAGTCCATCCAATTGTCTTCCCAGCCAGTATGACAGGCTCGAAGCCTAAGGTCCCCACAGTGGCTTCAGAACTGAAGAAAACAAGGGCAGCTGAAGCCGAAGCCAGAAAGCGCAAAACCAAGGCCACCACTGATGATGCTCCTCCAACCAAGAAATGCAAAACCAAGAAGAGAGACCGGGCTGCTCCCACAGAGCCCCTTGATGTCGAGCCAATCTCAGTGGCTCGTCCTACGTCTGAACATCAAGAATGCCAAGTGATAGTTCATGAGCCTGCTTCCACAGAGGCTCATGAAGCTGAAGACAATCCAGCTGTTGACCCCACCGCAGCTGAAGACATTGGTCCTCACGACAATGTTTAATATGATGAAGTCCTTCCTCAGATCGAGCACCAGTTGGTATCATCGCCTGTGCTCACGCACAACGAACTCATCAGCATTGGTCGTCCTCTGACGCCAACTGCTCAGGATGCATCATGGGTTGATCACCCACAACGACAAGACACCCCAAGTTCTCCCCAACCACAAGTCACCTCACCCGTGCAAGATGACGATGACTTTGAGGCCCAGCAAACTCCATCTCCGCAAGCGTCGCCAGCATTACGTAGGCTTCGCAAAGGACCAAGACCCCAAGTCACTCCTGTAAGTGCATCTAGTGCCACCCCTAGTTGGTTTTGGAGTATTGATGACAAACCTGGTTGAGGGACTAATGTGTTTGTGAAATTGCAGGATAACACAAGTAGTAGTCCCTCATTGATTCGGTTTATCTACCGGAGATGACCCCTAAAAATGTATGAAGACATTGAAGACAATGGTGGTATGTGAAGATATTCACATTGAAGACTATGACAAGAGAAGACACTGAGTGAAGACTATGGGGGCGCGAAGACTTAGTTGTTTCGTTGTCTCCTTTTCTTCTTTGTTGAGTCATAGGAACCACCGTACTGTTAAGTGGGGTCCAAGTGAACAAAGTCAGAGTGACTGAAGTGATGCTCAACCAAAATCCTATGTCTTCGAGCGAAGACAATGAGAGCAAATCTTATCCAGAGCTGGATGAGTCAACTTTCCTTGTAGCCCAAGTAAAGTTGTTGCGTGTGTTTGAAATCTGACTGTTGGAACACGTGTCAGTTCCTTAGTGACCCAGGGTCATTTCGGACAAATCAGGTCGGGTTGCCTAGTGTCTATAAATAGCCCACCCCCTACAACCATAAACGGTTGGCTGCTCAGAGTTAGTGTACGGCTTTTGTCATTTGAGAGCAACCCACCTCGAAGCCTTTGAGAGAGAATTCCTTGCAAGGATAAAGCCCTAACCACCCAGAGCCAAAGAGAGTTAGGCATCACTGAAGTCTTTCTGTCTGTGTGATCTAAAGACTTATTACACTTGAGGACTGTGAATCCTCCAGCCGGTTAGGCATCGCATTCTGAGCATCCAAGAGTCATTGTGGATCGCCGGTGAACGAAGTCTGTGAAGGTTTGGGAGTCTACCTTGAAGACTTACCAGAGTGATTGGGCGAGGACTGGGTGTCCTTAGATCAAGGGGAATAAGGTGAAGACTCGGTCTTCTGAGTTGAATCTCAGCCTCCCTAACCAGTCGTACAGTTGTCACAGCAACTTGAACTGGTCCAACAAATCATTGCCTTCAACGAGTCACTGGTTTCGTCCTTCCCATTCCTTTACTTACTGTTGGCCCTGGTGAAGTCATTGTATGATTGCATTATCTTTTGTCTTCACTGAGTAACTGATTGTTCTGATTGGCTTCACACTATCTTCCTACCTGATCTATACTGCCTAGCTGCTATTAGTCATTGTGCTTTCACTTCATTGAATACTTGACTATGGCTTGCTTAGTGTAGTCTACCTTCCGCTGCATGGTAATAGGTTTATTTCTATTGTTTGTCTTCGAAACTTCCATGTATTGAAGACTTTCATAAAAATCGCCTATTCACCCCCCTCTAGTCAATCACTAGCACTTTCAATTGGTATCAGAGCAAGGTACTCCCTTGTTCTGTGTGATTCGGTTTAACCACCTGGAGTTTTAGCTATGTCGACTGCAGGGATAATCAAAGTCTCCGCTGCGTGCCCCGTCTTTGATGGAACTGAATATCCCTACTGGAAGAATAAGATGCGCATGCATCTTGAAGCCATTGATGTCGACCTCTGGTATGTCGTCAAGAATGATGTTCCCAAGGCTGGTGAAGGTGTCACCGCTGCTGATGTCAAGAAGTTCGTTCAACTGGATTCCATTGCCAAGACCATCATCTGTGGTCATCTGACCAAAGGACAGTATGGCCGTGTGAGTGCTCTGGAAACATCCAAGCAAGTCTGGGACTGGCTCTCCAAGGTTAACGAAGGCGTCTCAACCCAGAGAGATCAAAGAATCAGTGTCCTTCGCAACCTCTTCAACCGCTTCAAGAGAAACGACAATGAGAATGTCCAGCTCAGGTTTGACCGCCTCACTGACATCACAAATGAGCTTCGAGCTCTCGGCGCTACTGAGATCACCAAGCATGAAATCGTCAAGACACTCCTGAGATCACTTGACACCTCGTTTGACACCCTAGCCCTGATGATTCAAGAACGTCCTGACTTCAAGACACTCGATCCGGCTGACATACTTGAAAGGCTCAACACACATGAGTTTCAGCTTTCTGAGAAAAGAGACATCTACGGTCCCAACTATGGGCGAACTCACGCCTTGAAGGCAAAAGCTGTTTCCTCATCTGATGAAGAATCTGACTACAGTTCTGATGATCCTGAAGACATTGGAAGGGAGCTTGCTATGCTTGTGAAGAAGTTCTAGAGATTCACCAAGAAGAAAGACTTCAGAAAGTCTTCACGATCCAGCTCAAGAAATGATGAAGCTTCTGCTCATGACTACAAGAAGAGAACATGCCACAAGTGCAAGAAACCTGGTCACTACATCTCTGAGTGTCCGTAGTGGGACAATGAGAACAACAAGAAGAAGAAGAAGAGCAAGGAGTATGATTCTGACGACAAGAAGAAGAAGAAACACTCAAAGTCTTCTTCCGAGTCTTCCTCAAAGTCTTCATCACACAAGAAGAGCTCATCTGGCAAGGCCCGCGTGTTTGTCGGCAAGGAGTCTGCTTCTGAGGAGGCAGAGGTGGAGTCTGAGGAGGAGTCTGATTTTGGCGTTGCAAGTCTGGCTACAGCCTACGTTGCCAAGTCCATCTTCAACACTGAAGACAATGACTCTGTCACCAATGCCGATGCTAATGACAAGGACAACTCCACTCCCACCTACTGCTTCATGGCATGCGGTGCCAAGGTAAACTCACGCGCCACTCACTATCAAACATCAAGTGAAGATGACTTTGATTGTGGTTCCAAACCCAGCTACAAAACACTTGCTAAAATTGCAACTGAACAACAGAAAGCTATGGAACATATTCAAAAACTATTAGACAAAAGCGATGACATGTTAGACACTGAAATGACTCGATCTCAGTCCTTAATTGAAGACATAAAAAATCTTCATGTTAAGTATGAGGAACTTGAATGTCGTCATGAAACGCTCTCAGCAACTCATGAAAAGCTTTCCTATGATTATCTTCAAAGGAAGCAAGATCTTGAGAAATTGAGAGCGGCTCATGAAGATCTTCAAAAGGAAAACGAGTCACTTCGTGCCAAACAGATCAGTTCCGCTCAGGAAGGATTTGAACCGCCATGTCTTAAATGCATTGAGCGTGATAACGCTACTTCTGTTGCCGAATGTTCTACTGTTGCTACTGTTGCAATATCTTCAACTGCTCATGTGGTAACTAACCCCTCTGCTGAGGATGCCACTGCTATTGCTGATGAGAATGCTAGGTTGAAGACATTGCTTGAAACAAGGATGTTCAAAAGTCTCAAAGGGCATCAGACACTATGTGATGTCCTCAAAAGGCAGATCCTGAACCGAAACCCTAGGAAAGAGGGTGTTGGGTTTGAAAGGAAAAGGAATGCTGATGGCTCTTACTGGAAACCTGAGCAGTACCCCAAAATCACATGGGTTGCTGCAAAGGAACCTTCAGCGGATCCATCCACCCTATCTGGCTTCACTTGTGCTAATCTCATTGTTATTGATGAATCCTTTATGCAAACTATAAACTATTTAAAAATCAGAATGGTGAAGTGTTTGCCAGGTATATTGGTACTAACTGCAGGAATGGGCCGCCTATGAAGAAAGTCTGGGTGCCGAAAAGATGTTTGGAGAATCTTCCTGTGAATGTCGTCATGACACCACACATGAATAAGACAAACACCAGACCACAGGCTTCATACGGTCCAAAGGCTTCATACAGATAGAGGGCTCACCTGAGTCGCACTAACGCAAATGTTTTGCAAGGAAACCTTACTCAGGCCTATGAATATGAGCGCGTTTCATCAAACCGCCATGTTCATAAGACCAAGAACTACTCAGCTTATTCTTATGAGTACTATTGTCCACCTGCAAGACTTTTTGCTAGGGCTCCAAAGCCAAAGTTCTCAGATGCTGCACTTAGACTCATTGCTTCGAAGCCACCCTTGAAGATGTGGGTGGCTAAGAAAGCTTAACTCTCTTTTTGCAGGGAAAGGTCTCCAGCCGAAAACCAAAATCATCTGAAGTTATTGCTGGGGACCTTAAACATCTTGTTGGGCGCAAGATCAAATGCCCAAATGGTCTTATTATGTATTTTGATCCTGAGTCGCGTGCTACTTGCCCTATCAGTCCTAACCTTGATCTAAGCTTTCATAATCCACTTGCTCGTCAAATGTTTATGCTTCACAATTCTCTTTGTGAAGCCTATCCCCCTAACTGCACTGTCGGGTACGACACCAGCTGCTTCAGAATGGATTATTGATAGTGGATGTACTAATCACATGACTGGCAAGCGAAGTCTTCTTATGGACTCAACCTTACGTCCATCTGACAAAAGTCACATCACATTTGCTGACACTCGTAAAAGCAAGGTATTGGGTCTAGGTAGAGTTGCAATCTCAAGGGATCAACACATGGATAAAGTCATGCTTGTTGAATCCCTTGGTTTCAACTTAATGTTTGTCTCAATGCTTTGCGATTTAAACATGATTGTGATGTTTGGAAAATATCGTTGCCTTGTCCTAATGGAATCTGACAAGTCTCTAGTTTTTGAAGGGTATCGGAAAGATGATTTGTACATGGTAGATTTCTCAGCAGGACAACAACTTGCCGTATGTCTTGTAGCAAAAGCTTCAGAATGCTCACTCTGGCATTGGATACTAGGGCACGCTGGCATGAGGAACTTGCACACTCTTGCAAGAAAGAAGCATGTCATAGGCATCGAGGGCTTCAAGTTCAAGAAGGATCACTTATGCGGTGCCTGTGAAGCATGAAAGATGACGAGGGCCAAGCATCCCTCGAAGACAATCATGACAACGACTCAACCCTTCGAACTGCTCCACATGGACCTTTTCGGTCCCACTCATTACTCAACTCTTACTACTACTGCTTGTCTCTATGGCTTTGTCATTGTTGATGATTATTCAAGATATACTTGGGTGCATATAATCCTCTACAAGACTGAAGTGCAGGATGTCTTCAAACGCTTCGCCAATCGAGCCATGAACAACTATGGCGTCAAGATAAAGCACATCAGAAGTGACAATGGCACTGGATTCAAGAACACTGGCCTAGATACGTATCTTGATACTTTAGGCATCACACATGAATTCTCAGCTCCGTACACGCCGTAGCAGAATGGCGTCGTGGAACGCAAGAACAGAACACTTATTGAGATGGCCCGGACGATGCTTGATGAATACAAGACTCCAAGAAAATTCTGGCCTGAAGCCATTGACACTTCATGCCATATCATCAACCGTGTTTATCTTCACAAGCTTCTGAACAAAACATCCTATGAGCTCCTCACTGGTAAGAAGCCAAATGTCAGTTACTTCAGAGTATTTGGTGCCAAGTGCTGGATCAAGGATCCACATCACACTTCAAAATTTGCACAGAAAGCACATGAAGGTTGTATGCTTGGATACGGAAAGGATTCACACTCCTACAGAGTATTCAACCTCTTTCACTATAAAGTGGTTGAAACTGTGGATGTGCGGTTCGATGAGACTAACGGCTCGCAAAGAGAGCACAGCAAAATGTGCTAGATGAAGTTCCAACCAGTGAATCAATCAAACTTATGGGAACTGGAGAAATCATACAATCTGAAGCTCAGCCTGAAGAGGAACTTATCATCTCCGCACCTGATCAACCTGAAGACAGTGCTCAGCCTGAAGACAATCCTTCTAACGATGACAATGATCAGCAAGAGCAAAATCTTCGTCCTGTACATCCTCGTGTTACAAATGAAGTACAGATTGAGAGAATAATTGATAGCATCAATGCACCAGGTCCACTCACTCGTTCAAGGACAACACAGCTAGCAAATTTCTGTGGGCACTTCGCATTCGTCTCAATATCTGAACCTAAGAAAGTTGATGAAGCCTTCATGGAACCTGAATGGATTCAAGCTATGCAAGAAGAGCTTCAACAGTTTGAGCTGAATAATGTATGGGAACTGGTTAAGCGTCCTGATCCTCGTAAGCATAATATAATATGCACTAAATGGATATATCGCAACAAAGAAGATGAGTATGGTCAAGTTGTCAGAAACAAAGCTCGTCTCGTTGCTCAAGGATACACTCAAGTTGAAGGGATTGACTTCGATGAAACATTTGCTCCTGTGGCTAGGCTTGAAGCCATACGCATACTGCTGGCCTATGCAAATCATCATAACATTCTTCTGCATCACATGGATGTGAAGAGCGCTTTTCTCAATGGCAAGATTGAAGAAGAAGTGTATGTTGCACAACCACCTGTCTTTGAAGATCCAAAACATCCTGACATGGTGTACAAGCTCAACAAGTTACTGTATGGTCTCAAACAAGTCCTCGGGCTTGGTATGACACACTCAAAGACTTCCTGAAGAGCAAAGGCTTCAAACCTGGTTCCCTCGACCCCACTCTCTTCACGAATACATATGATGGTGAACTGTTTGTGTGCCAAATATATGTGGATGACATTATCTTCGGCTGCACCAATCAGAAATACAATGACGAGTTTGGATATATGATGCAAGAGCAATATCAGATGTCCATGATGGGTGAGATGAAGTTCTTCCTTGGTCTTCTTCAAATACGTCAGCAACGCAACGTCATCTTTATATCTCAAGAGAAATACCTCAAAGATTGCCTGAAGAAATTTGGGATGCAAGATTGCAAAGGCTTCACGACGCCAATGCCAGCCAAACATCATCTGGGTCCCGACGACAATGGTAAAGAGTTCGATCAAAAGGTATACCGCTCCATGATTGGTTCCTTGCTTTATTTATGTGCATCTAGGCCAGATATCATGCTTAGTGTTTGCATGTGTGCCCGGTTCCAAGCGGCACCAACGGAACCGCATCACTTAGATGTGAGGCGAATTCTCAGATATTTGGCTCACACCCCAACACTAGGATTATGGTATCCAAAGGGCTCAGAGTTTGATATAGTTGGATTCTTGGATGCTGATTATGCTGGTGACAAGGTGGATCACAAGTCTACATCAGGAACATGTCATTTTCTGGGACGATCACTTGTATGTTGGCCTTCAAAGAAGCAGAACTGTGTATCTCTCTCCACTGCTGAATCTGAATACATTGCTGCTGGATCTTGCTGCGCTCAGCTTCTATGGATGAAGCAAACACTCAAAGACTATGGCATTCATCTGAAGCAAGTGCCACTCTGGTGCGACAACGAAAGCGCCATTAAGATTGCCAACAACCCATTTCAGCACTCGAAGACAAAGCACATTGAAATTCGTCATCACTTTCTCAGAGATCATGTTATGAAGGAAGATATTGATATCATACACGTCAACACTGAAGAGCAATTGGCAGATATCTTCACCAAGCCCTTGGATGAGAAGAGGTTTTGCAAGTTACGGTGTGAGCTAAATATCTTGCAATCCTCAAATGTCCTGTGATCAGGCACACATCCTAACACTTAAGCATGTTGATGACATAGATGTGCAACACACGAAGTAAAGTATATCTTCAATCAATGAAGACTTACATTCTGAGTGTGAATACATTAACGTGGAATTTGACTTCGGAGCGCCACGATAATTGTGCGCCGTGTTTGGGTCTAATACTTCCTATACGGTGGGTAACGCCACCACCAAATTCTTCTATTTGAAGTGTTTTACTCATGGCGTTACATTTTCTATGTCTTCACATTTGATTTGTCTCCAATTTCAACTTGTCTTCATGATTATCTTCACTATGTTGATTTGATTGTCTTCTGATATATACATATGAGTGTTCTGTCCTCTACAACATTCACTTATAGCTACGTCTTCCTTGTTGAATCTTTTGAACAAAGTGAATGTGATCGGACCCTAATCTCTCTATGCTTTCTATCTCAAACTCTATCTGTCCAAATCATATGCATTCTATTGAAACTGTCGAATGTCTTCTCTGCGTCCTTGTCAGCAGAAGATACAGAGACAAACATTAAGTTTGTTTCAAATGCTCTATCCTTATTTCCTGAAATCCAGAGAAGCCGGAACGACTATCCGACAGTTCGGGCGGGCGTGGGAACGTGGGACAACTCCGAGTATGTTGCATGCTTGCGACGTGTCCCTCAGATGTGAACCGCCAGGGGCACCTGCATAATTACGTTGTGCCGCATACTTCCTTATAAATACATGTCCCCTGCGGTCAAGAAAACCTTCTTCCACCTCTCCACCTCGTCAAAACCCTAGCGCCACCGCTAGCTCTCGACGACGCCGGCGACGAAGCGCTTAGCTGCCGCGACTTCACCGATGCCGTCCTCACACCGGCCGCGGTCATCGTCCTCTCCGTCGCTGCAGTAGGTGTCCTCCGTCGCCAAGTTAGGGCACGGTGGATTGAACTGCTCGGTCTCCTACTCTTCCCATCTAGCAGTTCATCGTGTGGTAAATAAAAATCTCTTTTTACCATCCTTTTGATCCTAAAAGATTCATCCTGTTTACCGAAAGTGGTTTCTGCCTACTCAATGTTAGATCTATCCTGTCTGCATCTCATATAATGCCTAGTATATTCACTTAAGCTTCATAATGAGTTGGATTCCTAACTTGTACCTACTCCTAGATTCGTACAAATCTGGAACCAACTTCAAACACATAAGTGAATGTCTTCGCACCATGAGGTCAATGTCTTCAAACTGATTTATCTTCAAAATCTTCTGAGAATGCATATGACCTCTCCCCTTCCCTCGCATCTCTAATGCTGTCACAGGTACATGTCCGTGGGAGAATCCCTTGGTTCTCATAGTCTGCATTCGTTTGCAGAATTCTTACAACATCACATTAACTCTCCCGAAGCCAGTTCCTGTTTGACCAGCAAGCGTGAGCCTTTGAAGCCTTTGAACGTGTTGAAGCCATTCAGTTTGAAGTTCATGGCTATAGAGAAATCAGCAAGGAAGGGTGGCAGACAGCGCCGAGGGGGAACATCAAGAGATCTGCCTGATGACCTCTCAGAGCTATACAAGACATATCCAGAAGAGGATTACAATCAGCGCAAGACACGAATCCAATGGATTCGAAGATATTGCGCCGAATAATGGTTTAAATACAAGTTTGTGACCCAGGATTATGCTAAGAAGAATTCCATCAAGAGTCCTTGGGGTGACATTCTCTTCCGAAGCCTTCCACCCAAGACCAGAGCTGAAGCTATTGCTTAGGGTTTCTATCCTTGTATGGTCCGTGGACCACAGCCTGAAAATGCCGACCCATCATCACTGCTCTGGTGTCGTGACGATAATCTCTTCAAGCGCAACTTCCAGCACGCAAAGGCATCAGCCAAGGAAAACAAGAAGTCATTGGGACTAGACTTCAACCCTGGCCCTTCTGCTCCCTGGGCTGACGGCACACGCAATGCTGAACCCAATATCATCGGACCTTTCTACAACCTTGATGGCCTTATCACTCACATTTCTGTTCAATGGGCCAAAGTGGATCATTCTGATGATGATGCTGACACTGATGAAGCCCCAGCTCCTACTCCAAAGCCGCAGAAGCAAAAGAAGGCTAAAGCTTCAAAGTTAGCTCCTCCTCCAAAAGCTTCACGTGCGAAGCCACTGGCTACTGCACCTCCTGAAGACAGTGTGCAGTCTGAAGATCTATCACGTATCTCCAAGAAGACAGAGATGAAAAAGAATACTGATCAGGCATTGACCCCTGCTGCCATTCTGCGAGACGAACACATTGATCTGTCCAGTGATGAAGATCTTGCAGATGACGCTCTTGAGCAACTGATTAAGAGCAAGGAAGAAGCAGAAATCTTCAATGATTTGCCTCTCTTTGACATGGCAATCATCCACAACTTCATTGATGAGTGGTTTGAAACCCCCAATCTCAGCTTTGATGATCTGCAACTTCCAATTGGCCTCAGCGTCTCTTTCACTGGCGCCATTGCTTCTAAGCTAGCTCTAGCTCAGCGCATCGTTGAACTGAAGCAAAAGATCGACTATGAGAAAGCTCAGTTCAAGAAGCACATGGCAAAGCTCAGCGTGCAAGATGTCAAAAACTTCAAGGTTATGCTGCACGAGCTCAAGGAAGCTTTTCTCAAGAAACAAGAAGAAGCTAAAGGTTCTCGTGAGCGCATGAAGAGTCTGGCTGACAAGTGCGTGCAAGCCTACAATGAAGCTGAGAAGCGCAAGGCTCTTGGGAGTCCTGGCATCGACCCCAGACTGGCTACAAAGAAGAAGAAGCCATCGACTGACAAATCTGCACCTTCAAGGCGGGAAGAACCTTGCATTGTCTTCCCAAGCAGCATGTCCGGCTCGAAGCCAAAGGTCAAGTCAACCGTTTCAGAACTGAAGAAGACAAAGGCTCCGAGGCTGAAGCCAGAAAGAGGAAAAATCCTGAAGCTTCTGATGTCACTCCCTCCAAGAAGAAGCACAAAACCAAGAAAGATCGGGCTGCTCCCACAGAGCCCCTTGTTGTCGAGCCCATCTCGGTTGCTCGTCCTGACTCTTCGCATTAAGAACAACGGATGGTAGTTCATGAGCCTGCTTCCACAGAGGCTCCTGAAGCTGAAGACATTCTAGTAGTTGACCCCACCGCTACTGAAGACATTGGTCACCATGACAATGTTGAAGATGATGTAGTTCTTCCTCAGATCGAGCACGACTTGGTATCATCGCCTGTTCTCACAAACATCAAACTCATCAGCATTGGTTGTCCTCTAACACCAATTGCTCAGGATGCATCATGGGCTGATCACCCACAACAACAAGACACCCCGAGCACTCCCCAACAACAAGTCACCCCACCAGTGCAAGAAGAAGAAGATGACTTTGAGGCCTAGCCAACTCCATCTCCACAGGCGTCGCCAGCGTTACGCAGGCTTCGCAAAGGACCAAGGTCCCAGGTCCCTCTTTCGAGCGTTCCAGAAGGAGAAGTGCACCACCAATCTGT